>NC_086446.1:112168562-112213562 GCF_028390025.1 Pseudophryne corroboree | reverse complement strand
ATTCCCAGGTGGTCTCCCATCCAAGTACTAACCAGGCCCAACTCTGCTTAGCTAACAAGATCAGATGAGATTGGGCGTATCCAGTGTGGTGTTGCTGTAGATGAACTTTCTGGTTTCTGTTAGAACTTTTCTACTTCTAACTACTGGTTCATAAATGAATACATTTTAAAATGGAATGCATCAACAGAATGGTGTTGGTAGTATAAAAATATCTACAGCACCTCGTATTCCCAGGTGGTCTCCCATCCAAGTACTAACCAGGCCCAACACTGCTTAGCTTCCAAGATCAGATGAGATTGGGCGTATTCAGTGTGGTGTGGCTGTAGATGAGCTTTATGGTTTCTGTTATAACTTTTCTACTTCTAACTACCGGTTCCTAAATGAATACGTTTGAAAATGGAATGCATCAACAGAACGGTGTTGGCAGTATAAAAATATCTACAGCACCTTGTATTCCCAGGTGGTCTCCCATCCAAGTACTAACCAGGCCCAACACTGCTTAGCTTCCAAGATCAGATGAGATTGGGCGTATCCAGTGTGGTGTTGCTGTAGATGAACTTTCTGGTTTCTGTTAGAACTTTTCTACTTCTAACTACTGGTTCATAAATGAATACGTTTTAAAATGGAATGCATCAACAGAACGGTGTTGGCAGTATAAAAATATCTACAGCACCTTGTATTCCCAGGTGGTCTCCCATCCAAGTACTAACCAGGCCCAACACTGCTTAGCTAACAAGATCAGATGAGATTGGGCGTATCCAGTGTGGTGTTGCTGTAGATGAACTTTCTGGTTTCTGTTAGAACTTTTCTACTTCTAACTACTGGTTCATAAATGAATACGTTTTAAAATGGAATGCATCAACAGAATGGTGTTGGTAGTATAAAAATATCTACAGCACCTCGTATTCCCAGGTGGTCTCCCATCCAAGTACTAACCAGGCCCAACACTGCTTAACTTCCAAGATCAGATGAGATTGGGCGTATCCAGTGTGGTGTTGCTGTAGATGAACTTTCTGGTTTCTGTTAGAACTTTTCTACTTCTAACTATTGGTTCATAAATGAATACGTTTTAAAATGGAATGCATCAACAGAATGGTGTTGGTAGTATAAAAATATCTACAGCACCTCGTATTCCCAGGTGGTCTCCCATCCAAGTACTAACCAGGCCCAACACTGCTTAGCTTCCAAGATCAGATGAGATTGGGCGTATTCAGTGTGGTGTGGCTGTAGATGAGCTTTATGGTTTCTGTTAGAACTTTTCTACTTCTAACTACTGGTTCATAAATGAATACATTTGAAAATGGAATGCATCAACAGAACGGTGTTGGCAGTATAAAAATATCTACAGCACCTTGTATTCCCAGGTGGTCTCCCATCCAAGTACTAACCAGGCCCAACACTGCTTAGCTAACAAGATCAGATGAGATTGGGCGTATTCAGTGTGGTGTGGCTGTAGATTAGCTTTGTGGTTTCTGTTTGAACTTTTCTACTTCTAACTACTGGTTCATAAATGAATACATTTGAAAATGGAATGCATCAACAGAACGGTGTTGGCAGTATAAAAATATCTACAGCACCTTGTATTCCCAGGTGGTCTCCCATCCAAGTACTATCCAGGCCCAACACTGCTTAGCTAACAAGATCAGATGAGATTGGGCGTATCCAGTGTGGTGTTGCTGTAGATGAACTTTCTGGTTTTTGTTTGAACTTTTCTACTTCTAACTACTGGTTCATAAATGAATACGTTTTAAAATGGAATGCATCAACAGAATGGTGTTGGTAGTATAAAAAATATCTACAGCACCTCGTATTCCCAGGTGGTCTCCCATCCAAGTACTAACCAGGCCCAACACTGCTTAGCTTCCAAGATCAGATGAGATTGGGCGTATTCAGTGTGGTGTGGCTGTAGATGAGCTTTACGGTTTCTGTTAGAACTTTTCTACTTCTAACTACTGGTTCATAAATGAATACGTTTGAAAATGGAATGCATCAACAGAACGGTGTTGGCAGTATAAAAATATCTACAGCACCTTGTATTCCCAGGTGGTCTCCCATCCAAGTACTAACCAGGCCCAACACTGCTTAGCTTCCAAGATCAGATGAGATTGGGCGTATCCAGTGTGGTGTGGCTGTAGATTAGCTTTGTGGTTTTTGTTTGAACTTTTCTACTTCTAACTACTGGTTCATAAATGAATACGTTTGAAAATGGAATGCATCAACAGAACGGTGTTGGCAGTATAAAAATATCTACAGCACCTTGTATTCCCAGGTGGTCTCCCATCCAAGTACTAACCAGGCCCAACACTGCTTAGCTTCCAAGATCAGATGAGATTGGGCGTATCCAGTGTGGTGTGGCTGTAGATTAGCTTTGTGGTTTCTGTTTGAACTTTTCTACTTCTAACTACTGGTTCATAAATGAATACATTTGAAAATGGAATGCATCAACAGAACGGTGTTGGCAGTATAAAAATATCTACAGCACCTTGTATTCCCAGGTGGTCTCCCATCCAAGTACTAACCAGGCCCAACACTGCTTAGCTTCCAAGATCAGATGAGATTGGGCGTATTCAGTGTGGTGTGGCTGTAGATGAGCTTTATGGTTTCTGTTAGAACTTTTCTACTTCTAACTACTGGTTCATAAATGAATACGTTTGAAAATGGAATGCATCAACAGAACGGTGTTGGCAGTATAAAAATATCTACAGCACCTTGTATTCCCAGGTGGTCTCCCATCCAAGTACTAACCAGGCCCAACACTGCTTAGCTTCCAAGATCAGATGAGATTGGGCGTATCCAGTGTGGTGTGGCTGTAGATTAGCTTTGTGGTTTTTGTTTGAACTTTTCTACTTCTAACTACTGGTTCATAAATGAATACGTTTGAAAATGGAATGCATCAACAGAACGGTGTTGGCAGTATAAAAATATCTACAGCACCTTGTATTCCCAGGTGGTCTCCCATCCAAGTACTAACCAGGCCCAACACTGCTTAGCTTCCAAGATCAGATGAGATTGGGCGTATCCAGTGTGGTGTTGCTGTAGATGAACTTTCTGGTTTCTGTTAGAACTTTTCTACTTCTAACTACTGGTTCATAAATGAATACGTTTTAAAATGGAATGCATCAACAGAACGGTGTTGGCAGTATAAAAATATCTACAGCACCTTGTATTCCCAGGTGGTCTCCCATCCAAGTACTAACCAGGCCAAACACTGCTTAGCTTCCAAGATCAGATGAGATTGGGCGTATTCAGTGTGGTGTGGCTGTAGATTAGCTTTGTGGTTTCTGTTTGAACTTTTCTACTTCTAACTACTGGTTCATAAATGAATACATTTGAAAATGGAATGCATCAACAGAACGGTGTTGGCAGTATAAAAATATCTACAGCACCTTGTATTCCCAGGTGGTCTCCCATCCAAGTAATAACCAGGCCCAACACTGCTTAGCTAACAAGATCAGATGAGATTGGGCGTATCCAGTGTGGTGTTGCTGTAGATTAACTTTCTGGTTTCTGTTAGAACTTTTCTACTTCTAACTACTGGTTCATAAATGAATACGTTTTAAAATGGAATGCATCAACAGAACGGTGTTGGCAGTATAAAAATATCTACAGCACCTTGTATTCTCAGGTGGTCTCCCATCCAAGTACTAACCAGGACCAACACTGCTTAGCTTCCAAGATCAGATGAGATTGGGCGTATTCAGTGTGGTGTGGCTGTAGATTAGCTTTGTGGTTTCTGTTTGAACTTTTCTACTTCTAACTACTGGTTCATAAATGAATACATTTGAAAATGGAATGCATCAACAGAACGGTGTTGGCAGTATAAAAATATCTACAGCACCTTGTATTCCCCGGTGGTCTCCCATCCAAGTACTAACCAGGCCCAACACTGCTTAGCTAACAAGATCAGATGAGATTGGGCGTATCCAGTGTGGTGTTGCTGTAGATGAACTTTCTGGTTTCTGTTAGAACTTTTCTACTTCTAACTACTGGTTCATAAATGAATACGTTTTAAAATGGAATGCATCAACAGAATGGTGTTGGTAGTATAAAAATATCTACAGCACCTCGTATTCCCAGGTGGTCTCCCATCCAAGTACTAACCAGGTCCAACACTGCTTAGCTTCCAAGATCAGATGAGATTGGGCGTATCCAGTGTGGTGTTGCTGTAGATGAACTTTCTGGTTTCTGTTAGAACTTTTCTACTTCTAACTACTGGTTCATAAATGAATACGTTTTAAAATGGAATGCATCAACAGAACGGTGTTGGCAGTATAAAAATATCTACAGCACCTTGTATTCCCAGGTGGTCTCCCATCCAAGTACTAACCAGGCCCAACACTGCTTAGCTTCCAAGATCAGATGAGATTGGGCGTATTCAGTGTGGTGTGGCTGTAGATTAGCTTTGTGGTTTCTGTTTGAACTTTTCTACTTCTAACTACTGGTTCATAAATGAATACATTTGAAAATGGAATGCATCAACAGAACGGTGTTGGCAGTATAAAAATATCTACAGCACCTTGTATTCCCAGGTGGTCTCCCATCCAAGTACTATCCAGGCCCAACACTGCTTAGCTAACAAGATCAGATGAGATTGGGCGTATCCAGTGTGGTGTTGCTGTAGATGAACTTTCTGGTTTCTGTTAGAACTTTTCTACTTCTAACTACTGGTTCATAAATGAATACGTTTTAAAATGGAATGCATCAACAGAATGGTGTTGGTAGTATAAAAAATATCTACAGCACCTCGTATTCCCAGGTGGTCTCCCATCCAAGTACTAACCAGGCCCAACACTGCTTAGCTTCCAAGATCAGATGAGATTGGGCGTATTCAGTGTGGTGTGGTGTGGCTGTAGATGAGCTTTATGGTTTCTGTTAGAACTTTTCTACTTCTAACTACTGGTTCATAAATGAATACATTTGAAAATGGAATGCATCAACAGAACGGTGTTGGCAGTATAAAAATATCTACAGCACCTTGTATTCCCAGGTGGTCTCCCATCCAAGTACTAACCAGGCCCAACACTGCTTAGCTTCCAAGATCAGATGAGATTGGGCGTATCCAGTGTGGTGTGGCTGTAGATTAGCTTTGTGGTTTTTGTTTGAACTTTTCTACTTCTAACTACTGGTTCATAAATGAATACGTTTGAAAATGGAATGCATCAACAGAACGGTGTTGGCAGTATAAAAATATCTACAGCACCTTGTATTCCCAGGTGGTCTCCCATCCAAGTACTAACCAGGCCCAACACTGCTTAGCTTCCAAGATCAGATGAGATTGGGCGTATCCAGTGTGGTGTTGCTGTAGATGAACTTTCTGGTTTCTGTTAGAACTTTTCTACTTCTAACTACTGGTTCATAAATGAATACGTTTTAAAATGGAATGCATCAACAGAACGGTGTTGGCAGTATAAAAATATCTACAGCACCTTGTATTCCCAGGTGGTCTCCCATCCAAGTACTAACCAGGCCCAACACTGCTTAACTTCCAAGATCAGATGAGATTGGGCGTATTCAGTGTGGTGTGGCTGTAGATTAGCTTTGTGGTTTCTGTTTGAACTTTTCTACTTCTAACTACTGGTTCATAAATGAATACATTTGAAAATGGAATGCATCAACAGAACGGTGTTGGCAGTATAAAAATATCTACAGCACCTTGTATTCCCAGGTGGTCTCCCATCCAAGTACTAACCAGGCCCAACACTGCTTAGCTAACAAGATCAGATGAGATTGGGCGTATCCAGTGTGGTGTTGCTGTAGATGAACTTTCTGGTTTCTGTTAGAACTTTTCTACTTCTAACTACTGGTTCATAAATGAATACATTTTAAAATGGAATGCATCAACAGAATGGTGTTGGTAGTATAAAAATATCTACAGCACCTCGTATTCCCAGGTGGTCTCCCTTCCAAGTACTAACCAGGCCCAACACTGCTTAGCTTCCAAGATCAGATGAGATTGGGCGTATTCAGTGTGGTGTGGCTGTAGATGAGCTTTATGGTTTCTATTATAACTTTTCTACTTCTAACTACCGGTTCATAAATGAATACGTTTGAAAATGGAATGCATCAACAGAACGGTGTTGGCAGTATAAAAATATCTACAGCACCTTGTATTCCCAGGTGGTCTCCCATCCAAGTACTAACCAGGCCCAACACTGCTTAGCTTCCAAGATCAGATGAGATTGGGCGTATCCAGTGTGGTGTTGCTGTAGATGAACTTTCTGGTTTCTGTTAGAACTTTTCTACTTCTAACTACTGGTTCATAAATGAATACGTTTTAAAATGGAATGCATCAACAGAACGGTGTTGGCAGTATAAAAATATCTACAGCACCTTGTATTCCCAGGTGGTCTCCCATCCAAGTACTAACCAGGCCCAACACTGCTTAGCTAACAAGATCAGATGAGATTGGGCGTATCCAGTGTGGTGTTGCTGTAGATGAACTTTCTGGTTTCTGTTAGAACTTTTCTACTTCTAACTACTGGTTCATAAAATAATACGTTTTAAAATGGAATGCATCAACAGAATGGTGTTGGTAGTATAAAAATATCTACAGCACCTCGTATTCCCAGGTGGTCTCCCATCCAAGTACTAACCAGGCCCAACACTGCTTAACTTCCAAGATCAGATGAGATTGGGCGTATCCAGTGTGGTGTTGCTGTAGATGAACTTTCTGGTTTCTGTTAGAACTTTTCTACTTCTAACTACTGGTTCATAAATGAATACGTTTTAAAATGGAATGCATCAACAGAACGGTGTTGGCAGTATAAAAATATCTACAGCACCTTGTATTCCCAGGTGGTCTCCCATCCAAGTACTAACCAGGCCCAACACTGCTTAGCTAACAAGATCAGATGAGATTGGGCGTATTCAGTGTGGTGTGGCTGTAGATTAGCTTTGTGGTTTCTGTTTGAACTTTTCTACTTCTAACTACTGGTTCATAAATGAATACATTTGAAAATGGAATGCATCAACAGAACGGTGTTGGCAGTATAAAAATATCTACAGCACCTTGTATTCCCAGGTGGTCTCCCATCCAAGTACTATCCAGGCCCAACACTGCTTAGCTAACAAGATCAGATGAGATTGGGCGTATCCAGTGTGGTGTTGCTGTAGATGAACTTTCTGGTTTTTGTTTGAACTTTTCTACTTCTAACTACTGGTTCATAAATGAATACGTTTTAAAATGGAATGCATCAACAGAATGGTGTTGGTAGTATAAAAAATATCTACAGCACCTCGTATTCCCAGGTGGTCTCCCATCCAAGTACTAACCAGGCCCAACACTGCTTAGCTTCCAAGATCAGATGAGATTGGGCGTATTCAGTGTGGTGTGGCTGTAGATGAGCGTTACGGTTTCTGTTAGAACTTTTCTACTTCTAACTACTGGTTCATAAATGAATACGTTTGAAAATGGAATGCATCAACAGAACGGTGTTGGCAGTATAAAAATATCTACAGCACCTTGTATTCCCAGGTGGTCTCCCATCCAAGTACTAACCAGGCCCAACACTGCTTAGCTTCCAAGATCAGATGAGATTGGGCGTATTCAGTGTGGTGTGGCTGTAGATTAGCTTTGTGGTTTCTGTTTGAACTTTTCTACTTCTAACTACTGGTTCATAAATGAATACATTTGAAAATGGAATGCATCAACAGAACGGTGTTGGCAGTATAAAAATATCTACAGCACCTTGTATTCCCAGGTGGTCTCCCATCCAAGTACTAACCAGGCCCAACACTGCTTAGCTAACAAGATCAGATGAGATTGGGCGTATCCAGTGTGGTGTTGCTGTAGATGAACTTTCTGGTTTCTGTTAGAACTTTTCTACTTCTAACTACTGGTTCATAAATGAATACATTTTAAAATGGAATGCATCAACAGAATGGTGTTGGTAGTATAAAAATATCTACAGCACCTCGTATTCCCAGGTGGTCTCCCTTCCAAGTACTAACCAGGCCCAACACTGCTTAGCTTCCAAGATCAGATGAGATTGGGCGTATTCAGTGTGGTGTGGCTGTAGATGAGCTTTATGGTTTCTATTATAACTTTTCTACTTCTAACTACCGGTTCATAAATGAATACGTTTGAAAATGGAATGCATCAACAGAACGGTGTTGGCAGTATAAAAATATCTACAGCACCTTGTATTCCCAGGTGGTCTCCCATCCAAGTACTAACCAGGCCCAACACTGCTTAGCTTCCAAGATCAGATGAGATTGGGCGTATCCAGTGTGGTGTTGCTGTAGAAGAACTTTCTGGTTTCTGTTAGAACTTTTCTACTTCTAACTACTGGTTCATAAATGAATACGTTTTAAAATGGAATGCATCAACAGAACGGTGTTGGCAGTATAAAAATATCTACAGCACCTTGTATTCCCAGGTGGTCTCCCATCCAAGTACTAACCAGGCCCAATACTGCTTAGCTAACAAGATCAGATGAGATTGGGCGTATCCAGTGTGGTGTTGCTGTAGATGAATTTTCTGGTTTCTGTTAGAACTTTTCTACTTCTAACTACTGGTTCATAAAATAATACGTTTTAAAATGGAATGCATCAACAGAATGGTGTTGGTAGTATAAAAATATCTACAGCACCTCGTATTCCCAGGTGGTCTCCCATCCAAGTACTAACCAGGCCCAACACTGCTTAACTTCCAAGATCAGATGAGATTGGGCGTATCCAGTGTGGTGTTGCTGTAGATGAACTTTCTGGTTTCTGTTAGAACTTTTCTACTTCTAACTACTGGTTCATAAATGAATACGTTTTAAAATGGAATGCATCAACAGAATGGTGTTGGTAGTATAAAAATATCTACAGCACCTCGTATTCCCAGGTGGTCTCCCATCCAAGTACTAACCAGGCCCAACACTGCTTAGCTTCCAAGATCAGATGAGATTGGGCGTATTCAGTGTGGTGTGGCTGTAGATGAGCTTTATGGTTTCTGTTAGAACTTTTCTACTTCTAACTACTGGTTCATAAATGAATACGTTTGAAAATGGAATGCATCAACAGAACGGTGTTGGCAGTATAAAAATATCTACAGCACCTTGTATTCCCAGGTGGTCTCCCATCCAAGTACTAACCAGGCCCAACACTGCTTAGCTAACAAGATCAGATGAGATTGGGCGTATTCAGTGTGGTGTGGCTGTAGATTAGCTTTGTGGTTTCTGTTTGAACTTTTCTACTTCTAACTACTGGTTCATAAATGAATACATTTGAAAATGGAATGCATCAACAGAACGGTGTTGGCAGTATAAAAATATCTACAGCACCTTGTATTCCCAGGTGGTCTCCCATCCAAGTACTATCCAGGCCCAACACTGCTTAGCTAACAAGATCAGATGAGATTGGGCGTATCCAGTGTGGTGTTGCTGTAGATAAACTTTCTGGTTTCTGTTAGAACTTTTCTACTTCTAACTACTGGTTCATAAATGAATACGTTTTAAAATGGAATGCATCAACAGAATGGTGTTGGTAGTATAAAAAATATCTACAGCACCTCGTATTCCCAGGTGGTCTCCCATCCAAGTACTAACCAGGCCCAACACTGCTTAGCTTCCAAGATCAGATGAGATTGGGCGTATTCAGTATGGTGTTGCTGTAGATGAGCTTTATGGTTTCTGTTAGAACTTTTCTACTTCTAACTACTGGTTCATAAATGAATACGTTTGAAAATGGAATGCATCAACAGAACGGTGTTGGCAGTATAAAAATATCTACAGCACCTTGTATTCCCAGGTGGTCTCCCATCCAAGTACTAACCAGGCCCAACACTGCTTAGCTTCCAAGATCAGATGAGATTGGGCGTATCCAGTGTGGTGTGGCTGTAGATTAGCTTTGTGGTTTTTGTTTGAACTTTTCTACTTCTAACTACTGGTTCATAAATGAATACGTTTGAAAATGGAATGCATCAACAGAACGGTGTTGGCAGTATAAAAATATCTACAGCACCTTGTATTCCCAGGTGGTCTCCCATCCAAGTACTAACCAGGCCCAACACTGCTTAGCTTCCAAGATCAGATGAGATTGGGCGTATCCAGTGTGGTGTGGCTGTAGATTAGCTTTGTGGTTTCTGTTTGAACTTTTCTACTTCTAACTACTGGTTCATAAATGAATACATTTGAAAATGGAATGCATCAACAGAACGGTGTTGGCAGTATAAAAATATCTACAGCACCTTGTATTCCCAGGTGGTCTCCCATCCAAGTACTAACCAGGCCCAACACTGCTTAGCTAACAAGATCAGATGAGATTGGGCGTATCCAGTGTGGTGTTGCTGTAGATGAACTTTCTGGTTTCTGTTAGAACTTTTCTACTTCTAACTACTGGTTCATAAATGAATACATTTTAAAATGGAATGCATCAACAGAATGGTGTTGGTAGTATAAAAATATCTACAGCACCTCGTATGCCCAGGTGGTCTCCCATCCAAGTACTAACCAGGCCCAACACTGCTTAGCTTCCAAGATCAGATGAGATTGGGCGTATTCAGTGTGGTGTGGCTGTAGATGAGCTTTATGGTTTCTGTTAGAACTTTTCTACTTCTAACTACCGGTTCATAAATGAATACGTTTGAAAATGGAATGCATCAACAGAACGGTGTTGGCAGTATAAAAATATCTACAGCACCTTGTATTCCCAGGTGGTCTCCCATCCAAGTACTAACCAGGCCCAACACTGCTTAGCTTCCAAGATCAGATGAGATTGGGCGTATCCAGTGTGGTGTTGCTGTAGATGAACTTTCTGGTTTCTGTTAGAACTTTTCTACTTCTAACTACTGGTTCATAAATGAATACGTTTTAAAATGGAATGCATCAACAGAACGGTGTTGGCAGTATAAAAATATCTACAGCACCTTGTATTCCCAGGTGGTCTCCCATCCAAGTACTAACCAGGCCCAACACTGCTTAGCTAACAAGATCAGATGAGATTGGGCGTATCCAGTGTGGTGTTGCTGTAGATGAACTTTCTGGTTTCTGTTAGAACTTTTCTACTTCTAACTACTGGTTCATAAATGAATACGTTTTAAAATGGAATGCATCAACAGAATGGTGTTGGTAGTATAAAAATATCTACAGCACCTCGTATTCCCAGGTGGTCTCCCATCCAAGTACTAACCAGGCCCAACACTGCTTAACTTCCAAGATCAGATGAGATTGGGCGTATCCAGTGTGTTGTTGCTGTAGATGAACTTTCTGGTTTCTGTTAGAACTTTTCTACTTCTAACTACTGGTTCATAAATGAATACGTTTTAAAATGGAATGCATCAACAAAACGGTGTTGGCAGTATAAATATATCTACAGCACCTTGTATTCCCAGGTGGTCTCCCATCCAAGTACTAACCAGGCCCAACACTGCTTAGCTTCCAAGATCAGATGAGATTGGGCGTATTCAGTGTGGTGTGGCTGTAGATTAGCTTTGTGGTTTCTGTTTGAACTTTTCTACTTCTAACTACTGGTTCATAAATGAATACATTTGAAAACGGAATGCATCAACAGAACGGTGTTGGCAGTATAAAAATATCTACAGCACCTTGTATTCCCAGGTGGTCTCCCATCCAAGTACTATCCAGGCCCAACACTGCTTAGCTAACAAGATCAGATGAGATTGGGCGTATCCAGTGTGGTGTTGCTGTAGATGAACTTTCTGGTTTCTGTTAGAACTTTTCTACTTCTAACTACTGGTTCATAAATGAATATGTTTTAAAATGGAATGCATCAACAGAATGGTGTTGGTAGTATAAAAATATCTACAGCACCTCGTATTCCCAGGTGGTCTCCCATCCAAGTACTAACCAGGCCCAACACTGCTTAGCTTCCAAGATCAGATGAGATTGGGCGTATCCAGTGTGGTGTGGCTGTAGATGAGCTTTATGGTTTCTGTTAGAACTTTTCTACTTCTAACTACTGGTTCATAAATGAATACGTTTGAAAATGGAATGCATCAACAGAACGGTGTTGGCAGTATAAAAATATCTACAGCACCTTGTATTCCCAGGTGGTCTCCCATCCAAGTACTAACCAGGCCCAACACTGCTTAGCTAACAAGATCAGATGAGATTGGGCGTATCCAGTGTGGTGTTGCTGTAGATGAACTTTCTGGTTTCTGTTAGAACTTTTCTACTTCTAACTACTGGTTCATAAATCAATACGTTTTAAAATGGAATGCATCAACAGAACGGTGTTGGCAGTATAAAAATATCTACAGCACCTTGTATTCCCAGGTGGTCTCCCATCCAAGTACTAACCAGGCCCAACACTGCTTAGCTTCCAAGATCAGATGAGATTGGGCGTATTCAGTGTGGTGTGGCTGTAGATTAGCTTTGTGGTTTCTGTTTGAACTTTTCTACTTCTAACTACTGGTTCATAAATGAATACATTTGAAAATGGAATGCATCAACAGAACGGTGTTGGCAGTATAAAAATATCTACAGCACCTTGTATTCCCAGGTGGTCTCCCATCCAAGTACTAACCAGGTCCAACACTGCTTAGCTAACAAGATCAGATGAGATTGGGCGTATCCAGTGTGGTGTTGCTGTAGATGAACTTTCTGGTTTCTGTTAGAACTTTTCTACTTCTAACTACTGGTTCATAAATGAATACGTTTTAAAATGGAATGCATCAACAGAATGGTGTTGGTAGTATAAAAATATCTACAGCACCTCGTATTCCCAGGTGGTCTCCCATCCAAGTACTAACCAGGCCCAACACTGCTTAGCTTCCAAGATCAGATGAGATTGGGCGTATCCAGTGTGGTGTTGCTGTAGATGAACTTTCTGGTTTCTGTTAGAACTTTTCTACTTCTAACTACTGGTTCATAAATGAAAACGTTTTAAAATGGAATGCATCAACAGAACGGTGTTGGCAGTATAAAAATATCTACAGCACCTTGTATTCCCAGGTGGTCTCCCATCCAAGTACTAACCAGGCCCAACACTGCTTAGCTTCCAAGATCAGATGAGATTGGGCGTATTCAGTGTGGTGTGGCTGTAGATTAGCTTTGTGGTTTCTGTTTGAACTTTTCTACTTCTAACTACTGGTTCATAAATGAATACATTTGAAAATGGAATGCATCAACAGAACGGTGTTGGCAGTATAAAAATATCTACAGCACCTTGTATTCCCAGGTGGTCTCCCATCCAAGTACTAACCAGGCCCAACACTACTTAGCTAACAAGATCAGATGAGATTGGGCGTATCCAGTGTGGTGTTGCTGTAGATGAACTTTCCGGTTTCTGTTAGAACTTTTCTACTTCTAACTACTGGTTCATAAATGAATACGTTTTAAAATGGAATGCATCAACAGAATGGTGTTGGTAGTATAAAAATATCTACAGCACCTCGTATTCCCAGGTGGTCTCCCATCCAAGAACTAACCAGGCCCAACACTGCTTAGCTTCCAAGATCAGATGAGATTGGGCGTATTCAGTGTGGTGTGGCTGTAGATGAGCTTTATGGTTTCTGTTAGAACTTTTCTACTTCTAACTACTGGTTCATAAATGAATACGTTTGAAAATGGAATGCATCAACAGAACGGTGTTGGCAGTATAAAAATATCTACAGCACCTTGTATTCCCAGGTGGTCTCCCATCCAAGTACTAACCAGGCCCAACACTGCTTAGCTTCCAAGATCAGATGAGATTAAGCGTATCCAGTGTGGTGTGGCTGTAGATTAGCTTTGTGGTTTTTGTTTGAACTTTTCTACTTCTAACTACTGGTTCATAAATGAATACATTTGAAAATGGAATGCATCAACAGAACGGTGTTGGCAGTATAAAAATATCTACAGCACCTCGTATTCCCAGGTGGTCTCCCATCCAAGTACTAACCAGGCCCAACACTGCTTAACTTCCAAGATCAGATGAGATTGGGCGTATTCAGTGTGGTGTGGCTGTAGATGAGCTTTGTGGTTTCTGTTAGAACTTTTCTACTTCTAACTACTGGTTCATAAATGAATACGTTTGAAAATGGAATGCATCAACAGAACGGTGTTGGCAGTATAAAAATATCTACAGCACCTTGTATTCCCAGGTGGTCTCCCATCCAAGTACTAACCAGGCCCAACACTGCTTAGCTTCCAAGATCAGATGAGATTGGGCGTATCCAGTGTGGTGTTGCTGTAGATGAACTTTCTGGTTTCTGTTAGAACTTTTCTACTTCTAACTACTGGTTCATAAATGAATACGTTTTAAAATGGAATGCATCAACAGAACGGTGTTGGCAGTATAAAAATATCTACAGCACCTTGTATTCCCAGGTGGTCTCCCATCCAAGTACTAACCAGGCCCAACACTGCTTAGCTTCCAAGATCAGATGAGATTGGGCGTATTCAGTGTGGTGTGGCTGTAGATTAGCTTTGTGGTTTCTGTTTGAACTTTTCTACTTCTAACTACTGGTTCATAAATGAATACATTTGAAAATGGAATGCATCAACAGAACGGTGTTGGCAGTATAAAAATATCTACAGCACCTTGTATTCCCAGGTGGTCTCCCATCCAAGTACTAACCAGGCCCAACACTACTTAGCTAACAAGATCAGATGAGATTGGGCGTATCCAGTGTGGTGTTGCTGTAGATGAACTTTCCGGTTTCTGTTAGAACTTTTCTACTTCTAACTACTGGTTCATAAATGAATATGTTTTAAAATGGAATGCATCAACAGAATGGTGTTGGTAGTATAAAAATATCTACAGCACCTCGTATTCCCAGGTGGTCTCCCATCCAAGAACTAACCAGGCCCAACACTGCTTAGCTTCCAAGATCAGATGAGATTGGGCGTATTCAGTGTGGTGTGGCTGTAGATGAGCTTTATGGTTTCTGTTAGAACTTTTCTACTTCTAACTACTGGTTCATAAATGAATACGTTTGAAAATGGAATGCATCAACAGAACGGTGTTGGCAGTATAAAAATATCTACAGCACCTTGTATTCCCAGGTGGTCTCCCATCCAAGTACTAACCAGGCCCAACACTGCTTAGCTTCCAAGATCAGATGAGATTAAGCGTATCCAGTGTGGTGTGGCTGTAGATTAGCTTTGTGGTTTTTGTTTGAACTTTTCTACTTCTAACTACTGGTTCATAAATGAATACATTTGAAAATGGAATGCATCAACAGAACGGTGTTGGCAGTATAAAAATATCTACAGCACCTCGTATTCCCAGGTGGTCTCCCATCCAAGTACTAACCAGGCCCAACACTGCTTAACTTCCAAGATCAGATGAGATTGGGCGTATTCAGTGTGGTGTGGCTGTAGATGAGCTTTGTGGTTTCTGTTAGAACTTTTCTACTTCTAACTACTGGTTCATAAATGAATACGTTTGAAAATGGAATGCATCAACAGAACGGTGTTGGCAGTATAAAAATATCTACAGCACCTTGTATTCCCAGGTGGTCTCCCATCCAAGTACTAACCAGGCCCAACACTGCTTAGCTTCCAAGATCAGATGAGATTGGGCGTATCCAGTGTGGTGTTGCTGTAGATGAACTTTCTGGTTTCTGTTAGAACTTTTCTACTTCTAACTACTGGTTCATAAATGAATACGTTTTAAAATGGAATGCATCAACAGAACGGTGTTGGCAGTATAAAAATATCTACAGCACCTTGTATTCCCAGGTGGTCTCCCATCCAAGTACTAACCAGGCCCAACACTGCTTAACTTCCAAGATCAGATGAGATTGGGCGTATCCAGTGTGGTGTTGCTGTAGATAAACTTTCTGGTTTCTGTTAGAACTTTTCTACTTCTAACTACTGGTTCATAAATGAATACGTTTTAAAATGGAATGCATCAACAGAACGGTGTTGGCAGTATAAAAATATCTACAGCACCTTGTATTCCCAGGTGGTCTCCCATCCAAGTACTAACCAGGCCCAACACTGCTTAGCTAACAAGATCAGATGAGATTGGGCGTATCCAGTGTGGTGTTGCTGTAGATGAACTTTCTGGTTTCTGTTAGAACTTTTCTACTTCTAACTACTGGTTCATAAATGAATACGTTTTAAAATGGAATGCATCAACAGAATGGTGTTGGTAGTATAAAAATATCTACAGCACCTCGTATTCCCAGGTGGTCTCCCATCCAAGTACTAACCAGGCCCAACACTGCTTAGCTTCCAAGATCAGATGAGACTGGGCGTATTCAGTGTGGTGTGACTGTAGATGAGCTTTATGGTTTCTGTTAGAACTTTTCTACTTCTAACTACTGGTTCATAAATGAATACGTTTTAAAATAGAATGCATCAACAGAACGGTGTTGGTAGTATAAAAATATCTACAGCACCTTGTATTCCCAGGTGGTCTCCCATCCAAGTACTAACCAGGCCCAACACTGCTTAACTTCCAAGATCAGATGAGATTGGGCGTACTCAGTGTGGTGTGGCTGTAGATGAGCTTTGTGGTTTCTGTTAGAACTTTTCTACTTCTAACTACTGGTTCATAAATGAATACGTTTGAAAATGGAATGCATCAACAGAACGGTGTTGGCAGTATAAAAATATCTACAGCACCTTGTATTCCCAGGTGGTCTCCCATCCAAGTACTAACCAGGCCCAACACTGCTTAGCTTCCAAGATCAGATGAGATTGGGCGTATCCAGTGTGGTGTTGCTGTAGATGAACTTTCTGGTTTCTGTTAGAACTTTTCTACTTCTAACTACTGGTTCATAAATGAATACGTTTTAAAATGGAATGCATCAACAGAACGGTGTTGGCAGTATAAAAATATCTACAGCACCTTGTATTCCCAGGTGGTCTCCCATCCAAGTACTAACCAGGCCCAACACTGCTTAGCTTCCAAGATCAGATGAGATTGGGCGTATTCAGTGTGGTGTGGCTGTAGATTAGCTTTGTGGTTTCTGTTTGAACTTTTCTACTTCTAACTACTGGTTCATAAATGAAGACATTTGAAAATGGAATGCATCAACAGAACGGTGTTGGCAGTATAAAAATATCTACAGCACCTTGTATTCCCAGGTGGTCTCCCATCCAAGTACTAACCAGGCCTAACACTGCTTAGCTAACAAGATCAGATGAGATTGGGCGTATCCAGTGTGGTGTTGCTGTAGATGAACTTTCTGGTTTCTGTTAGAACTTTTCTACTTCTAACTACTGGTTCATAAATGAATACGTTTTAAAATGGAATGCATCAACAGAATGGTGTTGGTAGTATAAAAATATCTACAGCACCTCGTATTCCCAGGTGGTCTCCCATCCAAGTACTAACCAGGCCCAACACTGCTTAGCTTCCAAGATCAGATGAGATTGGGCGTATTCAGTGTGGTGTGGCTGTAGATGAGCTTTATGGTTTCTGTTAGAACTTTTCTACTTCTAACTACTGGTTCATAAATGAATACGTTTTAAAATGGAATGCATCAACAGAACGGTGTTGGCAGTATAAAAATATCTACAGCACCTTGTATTCCCAGGTGGTCTCCCATCCAAGTACTAACCAGGCCCAACACTGCTTAGCTTCCAAGATCAGATGAGATTGGGCGTATCCAGTGTGGTGTGGCTGTAGATTAGCTTTGTGGTTTTTGTTTGAACTTTTCTACTTCTAACTACTGGTTCATAAATGAATACATTTGAAAATGGAATGCATCAACAGAACGGTGTTGGCAGTATAAAAATATCTACAGCACCTCGTATTCCCAGGTGGTCTCCCATCCAAGTACTAACCAGGCCCAACACTGCTTAACTTCCAAGATCAGATGAGATTGGGCGTATTCAGTGTGGTGTGGCTGTAGATGAGCTTTGTGGTTTCTGTTAGAACTTTTCTACTTCTAACTACTGGTTCATAAATGAATACGTTTGAAAATGGAATGCATCAACAGAACGGTGTTGGCAGTATAAAAATATCTACAGCACCTTGTATTCCCAGGTGGTCTCCCATCCAAGTACTAACCAGGCCCAACACTGCTTAGCTTCCAAGATCAGATGAGATTGGGCGTATCCAGTGTGGTGTTGCTGTAGATGAACTTTCTGGTTTCTGTTAGAACTTTTCTACTTCTAACTACTGGTTCATAAATGAATACGTTTTAAAATGGAATGCATCAACAGAACGGTGTTGGCAGTATAAAAATATCTACAGCACCTTGTATTCCCAGGTGGTCTCCCATCCAAGTACTAACCAGGCCCAACACTGCTTAACTTCCAAGATCAGATGAGATTGGGCGTATCCAGTGTGGTGTTGCTGTAGATAAACTTTCTGGTTTCTGTTAGAACTTTTCTACTTCTAACTACTGGTTCATAAATGAATACGTTTTAAAATGGAATGCATCAACAGAACGGTGTTGGCAGTATAAAAATATCTACAGCACCTTGTATTCCCAGGTGGTCTCCCATCCAAGTACTAACCAGGCCCAACACTGCTTAGCTAACAAGATCAGATGAGATTGGGCGTATCCAGTGTGGTGTTGCTGTAGATGAACTTTCTGGTTTCTGTTAGAACTTTTCTACTTCTAACTACTGGTTCATAAATGAATACGTTTTAAAATGGAATGCATCAACAGAATGGTGTTGGTAGTATAAAAATATCTACAGCACCTCGTATTCCCAGGTGGTCTCCCATCCAAGTACTAACCAGGCCCAACACTGCTTAGCTTCCAAGATCAGATGAGATTGGGCGTATTCAGTGTGGTGTGACTGTAGATGAGCTTTATGGTTTCTGTTAGAACTTTTCTACTTCTAACTACTGGTTCATAAATGAATACGTTTTAAAATAGAATGCATCAACAGAACGGTGTTGGTAGTATAAAAATATCTACAGCACCTTGTATTCCCAGGTGGTCTCCCATCCAAGTACTAACCAGGCCCAACACTGCTTAACTTCCAAGATCAGATGAGATTGGGCGTACTCAGTGTGGTGTGGCTGTATATGAGCTTTGTGGTTTCTGTTAGAACTTTTCTACTTCTAACTACTGGTTCATAAATGAATACGTTTGAAAATGGAATGCATCAACAGAACGGTGTTGGCAGTATAAAAATATCTACAGCACCTTGTATTCCCAGGTGGTCTCCCATCCAAGTACTAACCAGGCCCAACACTGCTTAGCTTCCAAGATCAGATGAGATTGGGCGTATCCAGTGTGGTGTTGCTGTAGATGAACTTTCTGGTTTCTGTTAGAACTTTTCTACTTCTAACTACTGGTTCATAAATGAATACGTTTTAAAATGGAATGCATCAACAGAACGGTGTTGGCAGTATAAAAATATCTACAGCACCTTGTATTCCCAGGTGGTCTCCCATCCAAGTACTAACCAGGCCCAACACTGCTTAGCTTCCAAGATCAGATGAGATTGGGCGTATTCAGTGTGGTGTGGCTGTAGATTAGCTTTGTGGTTTCTGTTTGAACTTTTCTACTTCTAACTACTGGTTCATAAATGAAGACATTTGAAAATGGAATGCATCAACAGAACGGTGTTGGCAGTATAAAAATATCTACAGCACCTTGTATTCCCAGGTGGTCTCCCATCCAAGTACTAACCAGGCCCAACACTGCTTAGCTTCCAAGATCAGATGAGATTGGGCGTATTCAGTGTGGTGTGGCTGTAGATGAGCTTTATGGTTTCTGTTAGAACTTTTCTACTTCTAACTACTGGTTCATAAATGAATAC
The DNA here is from genome assembly GCF_028390025.1 of Pseudophryne corroboree. NCBI lineage: Eukaryota > Metazoa > Chordata > Amphibia > Anura > Myobatrachidae > Pseudophryne > Pseudophryne corroboree. The sequence continues at coordinate 112,193,955 of NC_086446.1, read as the reverse complement.
GTTTTAAAATGGAATGCATCAACAGAATGGTGTTGGTAGTATAAAAATATCTACAGCACCTCGTATTCCCAGGTGGTCTCCCATCCAAGTACTAACCAGGCCCAACACTGCTTAGCTTCCAAGATCAGATGAGATTGGGCGTATTCAGTGTGGTGTGGCTGTAGATGAGCTTTATGGTTTCTGTTAGAACTTTTCTACTTCTAACTACTGGTTCATAAATGAATACGTTTTAAAGTGGAATGCATCAACAGAACGGTGTTGGCAGTATAAAAATATCTACAGCACCTTGTATTCCCAGGTGGTCTCCCATCCAAGTACTAACTAGGCCCAACACTGCTTAGCTTCCAAGATCAGATGAGATTGGGCGTATCCAGTGTGGTGTGGCTGTAGATTAGCTTTGTGGTTTTTGTTTGAACTTTTCTACTTCTAACTACTGGTTCATAAATGAATACATTTGAAAATGGAATGCATCAACAGAACGGTGTTGGCAGTATAAAAATATCTACAGCACCTCGTATTCCCAGGTGGTCTCCCATCCAAGTACTAACCAGGCCCAACACTGCTTAACTTCCAAGATCAGATGAGATTGGGCGTATTCAGTGTGGTGTGGCTGTAGATGAGCTTTGTGGTTTCTGTTAGAACTTTTCTACTTCTAACTACTGGTTCATAAATGAATACGTTTGAAAATGGAATGCATCAACAGAACGGTGTTGGCAGTATAAAAATATCTACAGCACCTTGTATTCCCAGGTGGTCTCCCATCCAAGTACTAACCAGGCCCAACACTGCTTAGCTTCCAAGATCAGATGAGATTGGGCGTATCCAGTGTGGTGTTGCTGTAGATGAACTTTCTGGTTTCTGTTAGAACTTTTCTACTTCTAACTACTGGTTCATAAATGAATACGTTTTAAAATGGAATGCATCAACAGAACGGTGTTGGCAGTATAAAAATATCTACAGCACCTTGTATTCCCAGGTGGTCTCCCATCCAAGTACTAACCAGGCCCAACACTGCTTAACTTCCAAGATCAGATGAGATTGGGCGTATCCAGTGTGGTGTTGCTGTAGATAAACTTTCTGGTTTCTGTTAGAACTTTTCTACTTCTAACTACTGGTTCATAAATGAATACGTTTTAAAATGGAATGCATCAACAGAACGGTGTTGGCAGTATAAAAATATCTACAGCACCTTGTATTCCCAGGTGGTCTCCCATCCAAGTACTAACCAGGCCCAACACTGCTTAGCTAACAAGATCAGATGAGATTGGGCGTATCCAGTGTGGTGTTGCTGTAGATGAACTTTCTGGTTTCTGTTAGAACTTTTCTACTTCTAACTACTGGTTCATAAATGAATACGTTTTAAAATGGAATGCATCAACAGAATGGTGTTGGTAGTATAAAAATATCTACAGCACCTCGTATTCCCAGGTGGTCTCCCATCCAAGTACTAACCAGGCCCAACACTGCTTAGCTTCCAAGATCAGATGAGATTGGGCGTATTCAGTGTGGTGTGACTGTAGATGAGCTTTATGGTTTCTGTTAGAACTTTTCTACTTCTAACTACTGGTTCATAAATGAATACGTTTTAAAATGGAATGCATCAACAGAACGGTGTTGGCAGTATAAAAATATCTACAGCACCTTGTATTCCCAGGTGGTCTCCCATCCAAGTACTAACCAGGCCCAACACTGCTTAGCTTCCAAGATCAGATGAGATTGGGCGTATCCAGTGTGGTGTGGCTGTAGATTAGCTTTGTGGTTTTTGTTTGAACTTTTCTACTTCTAACTACTGGTTCATAAATGAATACATTTGAAAATGGAATGCATCAACAGAACGGTGTTGGCAGTATAAAAATATCTACAGCACCTTGTATTCCCAGGTGGTCTCCCATCCAAGTACTAACCAGGCCCAACACTGCTTAGCTAACAAGATCAGATGAGATTGGGCGTATCCAGTGTGGTGTTGCTGTAGATGAACTTTCTGGTTTCTGTTAGAACTTTTCTACTTCTAACTACTGGTTCATAAATGAATACGTTTTAAAATGGAATGCATCAACAGAACGGTGTTGGTAGTATAAACATATCTACAGCACCTTGTATTCCCAGGTGGTCTCCCATCCAAGTACTAACCAGGCCCAACACTGCTTAACTTCCAAGATCAGATGAGATTGGGCGTATTCAGTGTGGTGTGGCTGTAGATGAGCTTTGTGGTTTCTGTTAGAACTTTTCTACTTCTAACTACTGGTTCATAAATGAATACGTTTGAAAATGGAATGCATCAACAGAACGGTGTTGGCAGTATAAAAATATCTACAGCACCTTGTATTCCCAGGTGGTCTCCCATCCAAGTACTAACCAGGCCCAACACTGCTTAGCTTCCAAGATCAGATGAGATTGGGCGTATCCAGTGTGGTGTTGCTGTAGATGAACTTTCTGGTTTCTGTTAGAACTTTTCTACTTCTAACTACTGGTTCATAAATGAATACGTTTTAAAATGGAATGCATCAACAGAACGGTGTTGGCAGTATAAAAATATCTACAGCACCTTGTATTCCCAGGTGGTCTCCCATCCAAGTACTAACCAGGCCCAACACTGCTTAGCTTCCAAGATCAGATGAGATTGGGCGTATTCAGTGTGGTGTGGCTGTAGATTAGCTTTGTGGTTTCTGTTTGAACTTTTCTACTTCTAACTACTGGTTCATAAATGAATACATTTGAAAATGGAATGCATCAACAGAACGGTGTTGGCAGTATAAAAATATCTACAGCACCTTGTATTCCCAGGTGGTCTCCCATCCAAGTACTAACCAGGCCCAACACTGCTTAGCTAACAAGATCAGATGAGATTGGGCGTATCCTGTGTGGTGTTGCTGTAGATGAACTTTCTGGTTTCTGTTAGAACTTTTCTACTTCTAACTACTGGTTCATAAATGAATACGTTTTAAAATGGAATGCATCAACAGAATGGTGTTGGTAGTATAAAAATATCTACAGCACCTCGTATTCCCAGGTGGTCTCCCATCCAAGTACTAACCAGGCCCAACACTGCTTAGCTTCCAAGATCAGATGAGATTGGGCGTATTCAGTGTGGTGTGGCTGTAGATGAGCTTTATGGTTTCTGTTAGAACTTTTCTACTTCTAACTACTGGTTCATAAATGAATACGTTTGAAAATGGAATGCATCAACAGAACGGTGTTGGCAGTATAAAAATATCTACAGCACCTTGTATTCCCAGGTGGTCTCCCATCCAAGTACTAACCAGGCCCAACACTGCTTAGCTTCCAAGATTAGATGAGATTGGGCGTATCCAGTGTGGTGTTGCTGTAGATGAACTTTCCGGTTTCTGTTAGAACTTTTCTACTTCTAACTACTGGTTCATAAATGAATACGTTTTAAAATGGAATGCATCAACAGAACGGTGTTGGCAGTATAAAAATATCTACAGCACCTTGTATTCCCAGGTGGTCTCCCATCCAAGAACTAACCAGGCCCAACACTGCTTTGCTTCCAAGATCAGATGAGATTGGGCGTATTCAGTGTGGTGTGGCTGTAGATTAGCTTTGTGGTTTCTGTTTGAACTTTTCTACTTCTAACTACTGGTTCATAAATGAATACATTTGAAAATGGAATGCATCAACAGAACGGTGCTGGCAGTATAAAAATATCTACAGCACCTTGTATTCCCAGGTGGTCTCCCATCCAAGTACTAACCAGGCCCAACACTGCTTAGCTAACAAGATCAGATGAGATTGGGCGTATCCAGTGTGGTGTTGCTGTAGATGAACTTTCTGGTTTCTGTTAGAACTTTTCTACTTCTAACTACTGGTTCATAAATGAATACGTTTTAAAATGGAATGCATCAACAGAATGGTGTTGGTAGTATAAAAATATCTACAGCACCTCGTATTCCCAGGTGGTCTCCCAACCAAGTACTAACCAGGCCCAACACTGCTTAGCTTCCAAGATCAGATGAGATTGGGCGTATTCAGTGTGGTGTGGCTGTAGATGAGCTTTATGGTTTCTGTTAGAACTTTTCTACTTCTAACTACTGGTTCATAAATGAATACGTTTGAAAATGGAATGCATCAACAGAACGGTGTTGGCAGTATAAAAATATCTACAGCACCTTGTATTCCCAGGTGGTCTCCCATCCAAGTACTAACCAAGCCCAACACTGCTTAGCTTCCAAGATCAGATGAGATTGGGCGTATCCAGTGTGGTGTGGCTGTAGATTAGCTTTGTGGTTTCTGTTAGAACTTTTCTACTTCTAACTACTGGTTCATAAATGAATACGTTTGAAAATGGAATGCATCAACAGAACGGTGTTGGCAGTATAAAAATATCTAAAGCACCTTGTATTCCCAGGTGGTCTCCCATCCAAGTACTAACCAGGCCCAACACTGCTTAGCTTCCAAGATCAGATGAGATTGGGCGTATTCAGTGTGGTGTGGCTGTAGATGAGCTTTGTGGTTTCTGTTAGAACTTTTCTACTTCTAACTACTGGTTCATAAATGAATACGTTTGAAAATGGAATGCATCAACAGAACGGTGTTGGCAGTATAAAAATATCTAAAGCACCTTGTATTCCCAGGTGGTCTCCCATCCAAGTACTAACCAGGCCCAACACTGCTTAGCTTCCAAGATCAGATGAGATTGGGCGTATCCAGTGTGGTGTTGCTGTAGATGAACTTTCTGGTTTCTGTTAGAACTTTTCTACTTCTAACTACTGGTTCATAAATGAATACGTTTTAAAATGGAATGCATCATCAGAACGGTGTTGGCAGTATAAAAATATCTACAGCACCTTGTATTCCCAGGTGGTCTCCCATCCAAATACTAACCAGGCCCAACACTGCTTTGCTTCCAAGATCAGATGAGATTGGGCGTATTCAGTGTGGTGTGGCTGTAGATTAGCTTTGTGGTTTCTGTTTGAACTTTTCTACTTCTAACTACTGGTTCATAAATGAATACATTTGAAAATGGAATGCATCAACAGAACGGTGTTGGCAGTATAAAAATATCTACAGCACCTTGTATTCCCAGGTGGTCTCCCATCCAAGTACTAACCAGGCCCAACACTGCTTAGCTTCCAAGATCAGATGAGATTGGGCGTATCCAGTGTGGTGTTGCTGTAGATGAACTTTCTGGTTTCTGTTAGAACTTTTCTACTTCTAACTACTGGTTCATAAATGAATACGTTTTAAAATGGAATGCATCAACAGAACGGTGTTGGCAGTATAAAAATATCTACAGCACCTTGTATTCCCAGGTGGTCTCCCATCCAAGTACTAACCAGGCCCAACACTGCTTAGCTTCCAAGATCAGGTGAGATTGGGCGTATTCAGTGTGGTGTGGCTGTAGATTAGCTTTGTGGTTTCTGTTTGAACTTTTCTACTTCTAACTACTGGTTCATAAATGAATACATTTGAAAATGGAATGCATCAACAGAACGGTGTTGGCAGTATAAAAATATCTACAGCACCTTGTATTCCCAGGTGGTCTCCCATCCAAGTACTAACCAGGCCCAACACTGCTTAGCTAACAAGATCAGATGAGATTGGGCGTATCCAGTGTGGTGTTGCTGTAGATGAACTTTCTGGTTTCTGTTAGAACTTTTCTACTTCTAACTACTGGTTCATAAATGAATACGTTTTAAAATGGAATGCATCAACAGAATGGTGTTGGTAGTATAAAAATATCTACAGCACCTCGTATTCCCAGGTGGTCTCCCATCCAAGTACTAACCAGGCCCAACACTGCTTAGCTTCCAAGATCAGATGAGATTGGGCGTATTCAGTGTGGTGTGGCTGTAGATGAGCTTTATGGTTTCTGTTAGAACTTTTCTACTTCTAACTACTGGTTCATAAATGAATACGTTTGAAAATGGAATGCATCAACAGAACGGTGTTGGCAGTATAAAAATATCTACAGCACCTTGTATTCCCAGGTGGTCTCCCATCCAAGTACTAACCAGGCCCAACACTGCTTAGCTTCCAAGATCAGATGAGATTGGGCGTATCCAGTGTGGTGTTGCTGTAGATGAACTTTCTGGTTTCTGTTAGAACTTTTCTACTTCTAACTACTGGTTCATAAATGAATACGTTTTAAAATGGAATGCATCAACAGAACGGTGTTGGCAGTATAAAAATATCTACAGCACCTTGTATTCCCAGGTGGTCTCCCATCCAAGTACTAACCAGGCCCAACACTGCTTAGCTTCCAAGATCAGATGAGATTGGGCGTATTCAGTGTGGTGTGGCTGTAGATTAGCTTTGTGGTTTCTGTTTGAACTTTTCTACTTCTAACTACTGGTTCATAAATGAATACATTTGAAAATGGAATGCATCAACAGAACGGTGTTGGCAGTATAAAAATATCTACAGCACCTTGTATTCCCAGGTGGTCTCCCATCCAAGTACTAACCAGGCCCAACACTGCTTAGCTAACAAGATCAGATGAGATTGGGCGTATCCAGTGTGGTGTTGCTGTAGATGAACTTTCTGGTTTCTGTTAGAACTTTTCTACTTCTAACTACTGGTTCATAAATGAATACGTTTTAAAATGGAATGCATCAACAGAATGGTGTTGGTAGTATAAAAATATCTACAGCACCTCGTATTCCCAGGTGGTCTCCCATCCAAGTACTAACCAGGCCCAACACTGCTTAGCTTTCAAGATCAGATGAGATTGGGCGTATTCAGTGTGGTGTGGCTGTAGATGAGCTTTATGGTTTCTGTTAGAACTTTTCTACTTCTAACTACTGGTTCATAAATGAATACGTTTGAAAATGGAATGCATCAACAGAACGGTGTTGGCAGTATAAAAATATCTACAGCACGTTGTATTCCCAGGTGGTCTCCCATCCAAGTACTAACCAGGACCAACACTGCTTAGCTTCCAAGATCAGATGAGATTGGGCGTATCCAGTGTGGTGTGGCTGTAGATTAGCTTTGTGGTTTTTGTTTGAACTTTTCTACTTCTAACTACTGGTTCATAAATGAATACATTTGAAAATGGAATGCATCAACAGAACGGTGTTGGCAGTATAAAAATATCTACAGCACCTTGTATTCCCAGGTGGTCTCCCATCCAAGTACTAACCAGGCCCAACACTGCTTAGCTAACAAGATCAGATGAGATTGGGCGTATCCAGTGTGGTGTTGCTGTAGATGAACTTTCTGGTTTCTGTTAGAACTTTTCTACTTCTAACTACTGGTTCATAAATGAATACGTTTTAAAATGGAATGCATCAACAGAACGGTGTTGGTAGTATAAAAATATCTACAGCACCTTGTATTCCCAGGTGGTCTCCCATCCAAGTACTAACCAGGCCCAACACTGCTTAACTTCCAAGATCAGATGAGATTGGGCGTATTCAGTGTGGTGTGGCTGTAGATGAGCTTTGTGGTTTCTGTTAGAACTTTTCTACTTCTAACTACTGGTTCATAAATGAATACGTTTGAAAATGGAATGCATCAACAGAACGGTGTTGGCAGTATAAAAATATCTACAGCACCTTGTATTCCCAGGTGGTCTCCCATCCAAGTACTAACCAGGCCCAACACTGCTTAGCTTCCAAGATCAGATGAGATTGGGCGTATCCGGTGTGGTGTTGCTGTAGATGAAATTTCTGGTTTCTGTTAGAACTTTTCTACTTCTAACTACTGGTTCATAAATGAATACGTTTTAAAATGGAATGCATCAACAGAACGGTGTTGGCAGTATAAAAATATCTACAGCACCTTGTATTCCCAGGTGGTCTCCCATCCAAATACTAACCAGGCCCAACACTGCTTAGCTTCCAAGATCAGATGAGATTGGGCGTATTCAGAGTGGTGTGGCTGTAGATTAGCTTTGTGGTTTCTGTTTGAACTTTTCTACTTCTAACTACTGGTTCATAAATGAATACATTTGAAAATGGAATGCATCAACAGAACGGTGTTGGCAGTATAAAAATATCTACAGCACCTTGTATTCCCAGGTGGTCTCCCATCCAAGTACTAACCAGGCCCAACACTGCTTAGCTAACAAGATCAGATGAGATTGGGCGTATCCAGTGTGGTGTTGCTGTAGATGAACTTTCTGGTTTCTGTTAGAACTTTTCTACTTCTAACTACTGGTTCATAAATGAATACGTTTTAAAATGGAATGCATCAACAGAATGGTGTTGGTAGTATAAAAATATCTACAGCACCTCGTATTCCCAGGTGGTCTCCCATCCAAGTACTAACCAGGCCCAACACTGCTTAGCTTCCAAGATCAGATGAGATTGGGCGTATTCAGTGTGGTGTGGCTGTAGATGAGCTTTACGGTTTCTGTTAGAACTTTTCTACTTCTAACTACTGGTTCATAAATGAATACGTTTTAAAATGGAATGCATCAACAGAACGGTGTTGGCAGTATAAAAATATCTACAGCACCTTGTATTCCCAGGTGGTCTCCCATCCAAGTACTAACCAGGCCCAACACTGCTTAGCTTCCAAGATCAGATGAGATTGGGCGTATCCAGTGTGGTGTGGCTGTAGATTAGCTTTGTGGTTTTTGTTTGAACTTTTCTACTTCTAACTACTGGTTCATAAATGAATACATTTGAAAATGGAATGCATCAACAGAACGGTGTTGGCAGTATAAAAATATCTACAGCACCTTGTATTCCCAGGTGGTCTCCCATCCAAGTACTAACCAGGCCCAACACTGCTTAGCTAACAAGATCAGATGAGATTGGGCGTATCCAGTGTGGTGTTGCTGTAGATGAACTTTCTGGTTTCTGTTAGAACTTTTCTACTTCTAACTACTGGTTCATAAATGAATACGTTTTAAAATGGAATGCATCAACAGAACGGTGTTGGTAGTATAAAAATATCTACAGCACCTTGTATTCCCAGGTGGTCTCCCATCCAAGTACTAACCAGGCCCAACACTGCTTAACTTCCAAGATCAGATGAGATTGGGCGTATTCAGTGTGGTGTGGCTGTAGATGAGCTTTGTGGTTTCTGTTAGAACTTTTCTACTTCTAACTACTGGTTCATAAATAAATACGTTTGAAAATGGAATGCATCAACAGAACGGTGTTGGCAGTATAAAAATATCTACAGCACCTTGTATTCCCAGGTGGTCTCCCATCCAAGTACTAACCAGGCCCAACACTGCTTGGCTTCCAAGATCAGATGAGATTGGGCATATCCAGTGTGGTGTTGCTGTAGATAAACTTTCTGGTTTCTGTTAGAACTTTTCTACTTCTAACTACTGGTTCATAAATGAATACGTTTTAAAATGGAATGCATCAACAGAACGGTGTTGGCAGTATAAAAATATCTACAGCACCTTGTATTCCCAGGTGGTCTCCCATCCAAGTACTAACCAGGCCCAACACTGCTTAGCTTCCAAGATCAGATGAGATTGGGCGTTTTCAGTGTGGTGTGGCTGTAGATTAGCTTTATGGTTTCTGTTTGAACTTTTCTACTTCTAACTACTGGTTCATAAATGAATACATTTGAAAATGGAATGCATCAACAGAACGGTGTTGGCAGTATAAAAATATCTACAGCACCTTGTATTCCCAGGTGGTCTCCCATCCAAGTACTAATCAGGCCCAACACTGCTTAGCTAACAAGATCAGATGAGATTGGGCGTATCCAGTGTGGTGTTGCTGTAGATGAACTTTCTGGTTTCTGTTAGAACTTTTCTACTTCTAACTACTGGTTCATAAATGAATACGTTTTAAAATGGAATGCATCAACAGAATGGTGTTGGTAGTATAAAAATATCTACAGCACCTCGTATTCCCAGGTGGTCTCCCATCCAAGTACTAACCAGGCCCAACACTGCTTAGCTTCCAAGATCAGATGAGATTGGGCGTATTCAGTGTGGTGTGGCTGTAGATGAGCTTTATGGTTTCTGTTAGAACTTTTCTACTTCTAACTACTGGTTCATAAATAAATACGTTTGAAAATGGAATGCATCAACAGAACGGTGTTGGCAGTATAAAAATATCTACAGCACCTTGTATTCCCAGGTGGTCTCCCATCCAAGTACTAACCAGGCCCAACACTGCTTAGCTTCCAAGATCAGATGAGATTGGGCGTATCCAGTGTGGTGTGGCTGTAGATTAGCTTTGTGGTTTCTGTTTGAACTTTTCTACTTCTAACTACTGGTTCATAAATGAATACGTTTTAAAATGGAATGCATCAACAGAATGGTGTTGGTAGTATAAAAATATCTGCAGCACCTTGTATTCCCAGGTGGTCTCCCATCCAAGTACTAACCAGGCCCAACACTGCTTAGCTTCCAAGATCAGATGAGATTGTGCATATTCAGTGTGGTGTGGCTGTAGATAAGCTTTATGGTTTCTGTTAGAACTTTTCTACTTCTAACTACTGGTTCATAAATGAATACGTTTGAAAATGGAATGCATCAACAGAACGGTGTTGGCAGCATAAAAATATCTACAGCACCTTGTATTCCGAGGTGGTCTCCCATCCAAGTACTGACCAGGCCCAACACTGCTTAGCTTCCAAGATCAGATGAGATTTGGCGTATCCAGTGTGGTGTGGCTGTAGATAAGCTTTGTGGTTTCTGTTTGAACTTTTCTACTTCTAACTACTGGTTCATAAATGAATACGTTTGAAAATGGAATGCATCAACAGAACGGTGTTGGCAGTATAAAAATATCTACAGCACCTTGTATTCCCAGGTGGTCTCCCATCCAAGTACTAACCAGGCCCAACACTGCTTAGCTTCCAAGATCAGATGAAATGGGGCAAATCCAGCGTGGTGTGGCTGTAGATGAGCTTTGTGGTTTCTGTTAGAACTTTTCTACTTCTAACTACTGGTTCATAAATGAATACGTTTGAAAATGGAATGCATCAACAGAACGGTGTTGGCAGTATAAAAATATCTACAGCACCTTGTATTCCCAGGTGGTCTCCCATCCAAGTACTAACCAGGCCCAACACTGCTTAGCTTCCAAGATCAGATGAGATTGGGCGTATCCAGTGTGGTGTTGCTGTAGATGAACTTTCTGGTTTCTGTTAGAACTTTTCTACTTCTAACTACTGGTTCATAAATGAATACGTTTTAAAATGGAATGCATCAACAGAACGGTGTTGGCAGTATAAAAATATCTACAGCACCTTGTATTCCCAGGTGGTCTCCCATCCAAGTACTAACCAGGCCTAACACTGCTTAGCTTCCAAGATCAGATGAGATTGGGCGTATTCAGTGTGGTGTGGCTGTAGATTAGCTTTGTGATTTCTGTTAGAACTTTTCTACTTCTAACTACTGGTTCATAAATGAATACGTTTGAAAATGGAATGCATCAACAGAACGGTGTTGGCAGTATAAAAATATCTACAGCACCTTGTATTCCCAGGTGGTCTCCCATCCAAGTACTAACCAGGCCCAACACTGCTTAGCTTCCAAGATCAGATGAGATTGGGCGTATCCAGTGTGGTGTTGCTGTAGATGAACTTTCTGGTTTCTGTTAGAACTTTTCTACTTCTAACTACTGGTTCATAAATGAATACGTTTTAAAATGGAATGCATCAACAGAACGGTGTTGGCAGTATAAAAATATCTACAGCACCTTGTATTCCCAGGTGGTCTCCCATCCAAGTACTAACCAGGCCCAACACTGCTTAGCTAACAAGATCAGATGAGATTGGGCGTATCCAGTGTGGTGTTGCTGTAGATGAACTTTCTGGTTTCTGTTAGAACTTTTCTACTTCTAACTACTGGTTCATAAATGAATACGTTTTAAAATGGAATGCATCAACAGAACGGTGTTGGTAGTATAAACATATCTACAGCACCTTGTATTCCCAGGTGGTCTCCCATCCAAGTATTAACCAGGCCCAACACTGCTTAGCTTCCAAGATCAGATGAGATTGGGCGTATCCTGTGTGGTGTTGCTGTAGATGAACTTTCTGGTTTCTGTTAGAACTTTTCTACTTCTAACTACTGGTTCATAAATGAATACGTTTTAAAATGGAATGTATCAACAGAACGGTGTTGGCAGTATAAAAATATCTACAGCACCTTGTATTCCCAGGTGGTCTCCCATCCAAGTACTAACCAGGCCCAACACTGCTTAGCTTCCAAGATCAGATGAGATTGGGCGTATTCAGTGTGGTGTGGCTGTAGATAAGCTTTGTGGTTTCTGTTTGAACTTTTCTACTTCTAACTACTGGTTCATAAATGAATACATTTGAAAATGGAATGCATCAACAGAACGGTGTTGGCAGTATAAAAATATCTACAGCACCTTGTATTCCCAGGTGGTCTCCCATCCAAGTACTAACCAGGCCCAACACTGCTTAGCTAACAAGATCAGATGAGATTGGGCGTATCCAGTGTGGTGTTGCTGTAGATTAACTTTCTGGTTTCTGTTAGAACTTTTCTACTTCTAACTACTGGTTCATAAATGAATACGTTTTAAAATGGAATGCATCAACAGAACGGTGTTGGCAGTATAAAAATATCTACAGCACCTTGTATTCCCAGGTGGTCTCCCATCCAAGTACTAACCAGGCCCAACACTGCTTAGCTTCCAAGATCAGATGAGATTGGGCGTATTCAGTGTGGTGTGGCTGTAGATTAGCTGTGTGGTTTTTGTTTGAACTTTTCTACTTCTAACTACTGGTTCATAAATGAATACATTTGAAAATGGAATGCATCAACAGAACGGTGTTGGCAGTATAAAAATATCTACAGCACCTTGTATTCCCAGGTGGTCTCCCATCTAAGTACTAACCAGGCCCAACACTGCTTAGCTAACAAGATCAGATGAGATTGGGCGTATCCAGTGTGGTGTTGCTGTAGATGAACTTTCTGGTTTCTCTTAGAACTTTTCTACTTCTAACTACTGGTTCATAAATGAATACGTTTTAAAATGGAATGCATCAACAGAACGGTGTTGGCAGTATAAAAATATCTACAGCACCTTGTATTCCCAGGTGGTCTCCCATCCAAGTACTAACCAGGCCCAACACTGCTTAACTTCCAAGATCAGATGAGATTGGGCGTATTCAGTGTGGTGTGGCTGTAGATGAGCTTTGTGGTTTCTGTTAGAACTTTTCTACTTCTAACTACTGGTTCATAAATGAATACGTTTGAAAATGGAATGCATCAACAGAACGGTGTTGGCAGTATAAAAATATCTACAGCACCTTGTATTCCCAGGTGGTCTCCCATCCAAGTACTAACCAGGCCCAATACTGCTTAGCTTCCAAGATCAGATGAGATTGGGCGTATCCAGTGTGGTGTTGCTGTAGATGAACTTTCTGGTTTCTGTTAGAACTTTTCTACTTCTAACTACTGGTTCATAAATGAATACGTTTTAAAATGGAATGCATCAACAGAACGGTGTTGGCAGTATAAAAATATCTACAGCACCTTGTATTCCCAGGTGGTCTCCCATCCAAATACTAACCAGGCCCAACACTGCTTAGCTTCCAAGATCAGATGAGATTGGGCGTATTCAGTGTGGTGTGGCTGTAGATTAGCTTTGTGGTTTCTGTTTGAACTTTTCTACTTCTAACTACTGGTTCATAAATGAATACATTTGAAAATGGAATGCATCAACAGAACGGTGTTGGCAGTATAAAAATATCTACAGCACCTTGTATTCCCAGGTGGTCTCCCATCCAAGTACTAACCAGGCCCAACACTGCTTAGCTAACAAGATCAGATGAGATTGGGCGTATCCAGTGTGGTGTTGCTGTAGATGAACTTTCTGGTTTCTGTTAGAACTTTTCTACTTCTAACTACTGGTTCATAAATGAATACGTTTTAAAATGGAATGCATCAACAGAATGGTGTTGGTAGTATAAAAATATCTACAGCACCTCGTATTCCCAGGTGGTCTCCCATCCAAGTACTAACCAGGCCCAACACTGCTTAGCTTCCAAGATCAGATGAGATTGGGCGTATCCAGTGTGGTGTGGCTGTAGATTAGCTTTGTGGTTTTTGTTTGAACTTTTCTACTTCTAACTACTGGTTCATAAATGAATACGTTTGAAAATGGAATGCATCAACAGAACGGTGTTGGCAGTATAAAAATATCTACAGCACCTTGTATTCCCAGGTGGTCTCCCATCCAAGTACTAACCAGGCCCAACACTGCTTAGCTTCCAAGATCAGATGAGATTGGGCGTATCCAGTGTGGTGTTGCTGTAGATGAACTTTCTGGTTTCTGTTAGAACTTTTCTACTTCTAACTACTGGTTCATAAATGAATACGTTTTAAAATGGAATGCATCAACAGAACGGTGTTGGCAGTATAAAAATATCTAAAGCACCTTGTATTCCCAGGTGGTCTCCCATCCAAGTACTAACCAGGCCCAACACTGCTTAGCTTCCAAGATCAGATGAGATTGGGCGTATTCAGTGTGGTGTGGCTGTAGATGAGCTTTGTGGTTTCTGTTAGAACCTTTCTACTTCTAACTACTGGTTCATAAATGAATACGTTTGAAAATGGAATGCATCAACAGAACGGTGTTGGCAGTATAAAAATATCTAAAGCACCTTGTATTCCCAGGTGGTCTCCCATCCAAGTACTAACCAGGCCCAACACTGCTTAGTTTCCAAGATCAGATGAGATTGGGCGTATCCAGTGTGGTGTTGCTGTAGATGAACTTTCTGGTTTCTGTTAGAACTTTTCTACTTCTAACTACTGGTTCATAAATGAATACGTTTTAAAATGGAATGCATCATCAGAACGGTGTTGGCAGTATAAAAATATCTACAGCACCTTGTATTCCCAGGTGGTCTCCCATCCAAATACTAACCAGGCCCAACACTGCTTTGCTTCCAAGATCAGATGAGATTGGGCGTATTCAGTGTGGTGTGGCTGTAGATTAGCTTTGTGGTTTCTGTTTGAACTTTTCTACTTCTAACTACTGGTTCATAAATGAATACATTTGAAAATGGAATGCATCAACAGAACGGTGTTGGCAGTATAAAAATATCTACAGCACCTTGTATTCCCAGGTGGTCTCCCATCCAAGTACTAACCAGGCCCAACACTGCTTAGCTTCCAAGATCAGATGAGATTGGGCGTATCCAGTGTGGTGTTGCTGCAGATGAACTTTCTGGTTTCTGTTAGAACTTTTCTACTTCTAACTACTGGTTCATAAATGAATACGTTTTAAAATGGAATGCATCAACAGAACGGTGTTGGCAGTATAAAAATATCTACAGCACCTTGTATTCCCAGGTGGTCTCCCATCCAAGTACTAACCAGGCCCAACACTGCTTAGCTTCCAAGATCAGGTGAGATTGGGCGTATTCAGTGTGGTGTGGCTGTAGATTAGCTTTGTGGTTTCTGTTTGAACTTTTCTACTTCTAACTACTGGTTCATAAATGAATACATTTGAAAATGGAATGCATCAACAGAACGGTGTTGGCAGTATAAAAATATCTACAGCACCTTGTATTCCCAGGTGGTCTCCCATCCAAGTACTAACCAGGCCCAACACTGCTTAGCTAACAAGATCAGATGAGATTGGGCGTATCCAGTGTGGTGTTGCTGTAGATGAACTTTCTGGTTTCTGTTAGAACTTTTCTACTTCTAACTACTGGTTCATAAATGAATACGTTTTAAAATGGAATGCATCAACAGAATGGTGTTGGTAGTATAAAAATATCTACAGCACCTCGTATTCCCAGGTGGTCTCCCATCCAAGTACTAACCAGGCCCAACACTGCTTAGCTTCCAAGATCAGATGAGATTGGGCGTATTCAGTGTGGTGTGGCTGTAGATGAGCTTTATGGTTTCTGTTAGAACTTTTCTACTTCTAACTACTGGTTCATAAATGAATACGTTTGAAAATGGAATGCATCAACAGAACGGTGTTGGCAGTATAAAAATATCTACAGCACCTTGTATTCCCAGGTGGTCTCCCATCCAAGTACTAACCAGGCCCAACACTGCTTAGCTTCCAAGATCAGATGAGATTGGGCGTATCCAGTGTGGTGTTGCTGTAGATGAACTTTCTGGTTTCTGTTAGAACTTTTCTACTTCTAACTACTGGTTCATAAATGAATACGTTTTAAAATGGAATGCATCAACAGAACGGTGTTGGCAGTATAAAAATATCTACAGCACCTTGTATTCCCAGGTGGTCTCCCATCCAAGTACTAACCAGGCCCAACACTGCTTAGCTTCCAAGATCAGATGAGATTGGGCGTATTCAGTGTGGTGTGGCTGTAGATTAGCTTTGTGGTTTCTGTTTGAACTTTTCTACTTCTAACTACTGGTTCATAAATGAATACATTTGAAAATGGAATGCATCAACAGAACGGTGTTGGCAGTATAAAAATATCTACAGCACCTTGTATTCCCAGGTGGTCTCCCATCCAAGTACTAACCAGGCCCAACACTGCTTAGCTAACAAGATCAGATGAGATTGGGCGTATCCAGTGTGGTGTTGCTGTAGATGAACTTTCTGGTTTCTGTTAGAACTTTTCTACTTCTAACTACTGGTTCATAAATGAATACGTTTTAAAATGGAATGCATCAACAGAATGGTGTTGGTAGTATAAAAATATCTACAGCACCTCGTATTCCCAGGTGGTCTCCCATCCAAGTACTAACCAGGCCCAACACTGCTTAGCTTTCAAGATCAGATGAGATTGGGCGTATTCAGTGTGGTGTGGCTGTAGATGAGCTTTATGGTTTCTGTTAGAACTTTTCTACTTCTAACTACTGGTTCATAAATGAATACGTTTGAAAATGGAATGCATCAACAGAACGGTGTTGGCAGTATAAAAATATCTACAGCACGTTGTATTCCCAGGTGGTCTCCCATCCAAGTACTAACCAGGCCCAACACTGCTTAGCTTCCAAGATCAGATGAGATTGGGCGTATCCAGTGTGGTGTGGCTGTAGATTAGCTTTGTGGTTTTTGTTTGAACTTTTCTACTTCTAACTACTGGTTCATAAATGAATACATTTGAAAATGGAATGCATCAACAGAACGGTGTTGGCAGTATAAAAATATCTACAGCACCTTGTATTCCCAGGTGGTCTCCCATCCAAGTACTAACCAGGCCCAACACTGCTTAGCTAACAAGATCAGATGAGATTGGGCGTATCCAGTGTGGTGTTGCTGTAGATGAACTTTCTGGTTTCTGTTAGAACTTTTCTACTTCTAACTACTGGTTCATAAATGAATACGTTTTAAAATGGAATGCATCAACAGAACGGTGTTGGTAGTATAAAAATATCTACAGCACCTTGTATTCCCAGGTGGTCTCCCATCCAAGTACTAACCAGGCCCAACACTGCTTAACTTCCAAGATCAGATGAGATTGGGCGTATTCAGTGTGGTGTGGCTGTAGATGAGCTTTGTGGTTTCTGTTAGAACTTTTCTACTTCTAACTACTGGTTCATAAATGAATACGTTTGAAAATGGAATGCATCAACAGAACGGTGTTGGCAGTATAAAAATATCTACAGCACCTTGTATTCCCAGGTGGTCTCCCATCCAAGTACTAACCAGGCCCAACACTGCTTAGCTTCCAAGATCAGATGAGATTGGGCGTATCCGGTGTGGTGTTGCTGTAGATGAACTTTCTGGTTTCTGTTAGAACTTTTCTACTTCTAACTACTGGTTCATAAATGAATACGTTTTAAAATGGAATGCATCAACAGAACGGTGTTGGCAGTATAAAAATATCTACAGCACCTTGTATTCCCAGGTGGTCTCCCATCCAAATACTAACCAGGCCCAACACTGCTTAGCTTCCAAGATCAGATGAGATTGGGCGTATTCAGTGTGGTGTGGCTGTAGATTAGCTTTGTGGTTTCTGTTTGAACTTTTCTACTTCTAACTACTGGTTCATAAATGAATACATTTGAAAATGGAATGCATCAACATAACGGTGTTGGCAGTATAAAAATATCTACAGCACCTTGTATTCCCAGGTGGTCTCCCATCCAAGTACTAACCAGGCCCAACACTGCTTAGCTAACAAGATCAGATGAGATTGGGCGTATCCAGTGTGGTGTTGCTGTAGATGAACTTTCTGGTTTCTGTTAGAACTTTTCTACTTCTAACTACTGGTTCATAAATGAATACGTTTTAAAATGGAATGCATCAACAGAATGGTGTTGGTAGTATAAAAATATCTACAGCACCTCGTATTCCCAGGTGGTCTCCCATCCAAGTACTAACCAGGCCCAACACTGCTTAGCTTCCAAGATCAGATGAGATTGGGCGTATTCAGTGTGGTGTGGCTGTAGATGAGCTTTACGGTTTCTGTTAGAACTTTTCTACTTCTAACTACTGGTTCATAAATGAATACGTTTTAAAATGGAATGCATCAACAGAACGGTGTTGGCAGTATAAAAATATCTACAGCACCTTGTATTCCCAGGTGGTCTCCCATCCAAGTACTAACCAGGCCCAACACTGCTTAGCTTCCAAGATCAGATGAGATTGGGCGTATCCAGTGTGGTGTGGCTGTAGATTAGCTTTGTGGTTTTTGTTTGAACTTTTCTACTTCTAACTACTGGTTCATAAATGAATACATTTGAAAATGGAATGCATCAACAGAACGGTGTTGGCAGTATAAAAATATCTACAGCACCTTGTATTCCCAGGTGGTCTCCCATCCAAGTACTAACCAGGCCCAACACTGCTTAGCTAACAAGATCAGATGAGATTGGGCGTATCCAGTGTGGTGTTGCTGTAGATGAACTTTCTGGTTTCTGTTAGAACTTTTCTACTTCTAACTACTGGTTCATAAATGAATACGTTTTAAAATGGAATGCATCAACAGAACGGTGTTGGTAGTATAAAAATATCTACAGCACCTTGTATTCCCAGGTGGTCTCCCATCCAAGTACTAACCAGGCCCAACACTGCTTAACTTCCAAGATCAGATGAGATTGGGCGTATTCAGTGTGGTGTGGCTGTAGATGAGCTTTGTGGTTTCTGTTAGAACTTTTCTACTTCTAACTACTGGTTCATAAATAAATACGTTTGAAAATGGAATGCATCAACAGAACGGTGTTGGCAGTATAAAAATATCTACAGCACCTTGTATTCCCAGGTGGTCTCCCATCCAAGTACTAACCAGGCCCAACACTGCTTGGCTTCCAAGATCAGATGAGATTGGGCATATCCAGTGTGGTGTTGCTGTAGATGAACTTTCTGGTTTCTGTTAGAACTTTTCTACTTCTAACTACTGGTTCATAAATGAATACGTTTTAAAATGGAATGCATCAACAGAACGGTGTTGGCAGTATAAAAATATCTACAGCACCTTGTATTCCGAGGTGGTCTCCCATCCAAGTACTAACCAGGCCCAACACTGCTTAGCTTCCAAGATCAGATGAGATTGGGCGTTTTCAGTGTGGTGTGGCTGTAGATTAGCTTTGTGGTTTCTGTTTGAACTTTTCTACTTCTAACTACTGGTTCATAAATGAATACATTTGAAAATGGAATGCATCAACAGAACGGTGTTGGCAGTATAAAAATATCTACAGCACCTTGTATTCCCAGGTGGTCTCCCATCCAAGTACTAACCAGGCCCAACACTGCTTAGCTTCCAAGATCAGATGAGATTGGGCGTATCCAGTGTGGTGTGGCTGTAGATTAGCTTTGTGGTTTCTGTTTGAACTTTTCTACTTCTAACTACTGGTTCATAAATGAATACGTTTTAAAATGGAATGCATCAACAGAATGGTGTTGGTAGTATAAAAATATCTACAGCACCTTGTATTCCCAGGTGGTCTCCCATCCAAGTACTAACCAGGCCCAACACTGCTTAGCTTCCAAGATCAGATGAGATTGTGCGTATTCAGTGTGGTGTGGCTGTAGATGAGCTTTATGGTTTCTGTTAGAACTTTTCTACTTCTAACTACTGGTTCATAAATGAATACGTTTGAAAATGGAATGCATCAACAGAACGGTGTTGGCAGCATAAAAATATCTACAGCACCTTGTATTCCGAGGTGGTCTCCCATCCAAGTACTGACCAGGCCCAACACTGCTTAGCTTCCAAGATCAGATGAGATTTGGCGCATCCAGTGTGGTGTGGCTGTAGATAAGCTTTGTGGTTTCTGTTTGAACTTTTCTACTTCTAACTACTGGTTCATAAATGAATACGTTTGAAAATGGAATGCATCAACAGAACGGTGTTGGCAGTATAAAAATATCTACAGCACCTTGTATTCCCAGGTGGTCTCCCATCCAAGTACTAACCAGGCCCAACACTGCTTAGCTTCCAAGATCAGATGAAATGGGGCAAATCCAGCGTGGTGTGGCTGTAGATGAGCTTTGTGGTTTCTGTTAGAACTTTTCTACTTCTAACTACTGGTTCATAAATGAATACGTTTGAAAATGGAATGCATCAACAGAACGGTGTTGGCAGTATAAAAATATCTACAGCACCTTGTATTCCCAGGTGGTCTCCCATCCAAGTACTAACCAGGCCCAACACTGCTTAGCTTCCAAGATCAGATGAGATTGGGCGTATCCAGTGTGGTGTTGCTGTAGATGAACTTTCTGGTTTCTGTTAGAACTTTTCTACTTCTAACTACTGGTTCATAAATGAATACGTTTTAAAATGGAATGCATCAACAGAACGGTGTTGGCAGTATAAAAATATCTACAGCACCTTGTATTCCCAGGTGGTCTCCCATCCAAGTACTAACCAGGCCTAACACTGCTTAGCTTCCAAGATCAGATGAGATTGGGCGTATTCAGTGTGGTGTGGCTGTAGATTAGCTTTGTGATTTCTGTTTGAACTTTTCTACTTCTAACTACTGGTTCATAAATGAATACATTTGAAAATGGAATGCATCAACAGAACGGTGTTGGCAGTATAAAAATATCTACAGCACCTTGTATTCCCAGGTGGTCTCCCATCCAAGTACTAACCAGGCCCAACACTGCTTAGCTAACAAGATCAGATGAGATTGGGCGTATCCAGTGTGGTGTTGCTGTAGATGAACTTTCTGGTTTCTGTTAGAACTTTTCTACTTCTAACTACTGGTTCATAAATGAATACGTTTTAAAATGGAATGCATCAACAGAATGGTGTTGGTAGTATAAAAATATCTACAGCACCTTGTATTCCCAGGTGGTCTCCCATCCAAGTACTAACCAGGCCCAACACTGCTTAGCTTCCAAGATCAGATGAGATTGGGCGTATTCAGTGTGGTGTGGCTGTAGATTAGCTTTATGGTTTCTGTTAGAACTTTTCTACTTCTAACTACTGGTTCATAAATGAATACGTTTGAAAATGGAATGCATCAACAGAACGGTGTTGGCAGTATAAAAATATCTACAGCACCTTGTATTCCCAGGTGGTCTCCCATCCAAGTACTAACCAGGCCCAACACTGCTTAGCTTCCAAGATCAGATGAGCTTGGGCGCATCCAGTGTGGTGTGGCTGTAGATGAGCTTTGTGGTTTCTGTTAGAACTTTTCTACTTCTAACTACTGGTTCATAAATGAATACGTTTGAAAATGGAATGCATCAACAGAACGGTGTTGGCAGTATAAAAATATCTACAGCACCTTGTATTACCGGGTGGTCTCCCATCCAAGTACTAACCAGGCCCAACACTGCTTAGCTTCCAAGATCAGAGGAGATTGGGCGTATCCAGTGTGGTGTTGCTGTAGATGAACTTTCTGGTTTCTGTTAGAACTTTTCTACTTCTAACTACTGGTTCATAAATGAATAAGTTTTAAAATGGAATGCATCAACAGAACGGTGTTGGCAGTATAAAAATATCTACAGCACCTTGTATTCCCAGGTGGTCTCCCATCCAAGTACTAACCAGGCCCAACACTGCTTAGCTTCCAAGATCAGATGAGATTGGGCAAATCCAGTGTGGTGTGGCTGTAGATGAGCTTTGAGTTTTCTGTTAGAACTTTTCTACTTCTAACTACTGGTTCATAAATGAATACGTTTTAAAATGGAATGCATCAACAGAACGGTGTTGGTAGTATAAAAATATCTACAGCACCTTGTATTCCCAGGTGGTCTCCCATCCAAGTACTAACCAGGCCCAACACTGCTTAACTTCCAAGATCAGATGAGATTGGGCGTCTTCAGTGTGGTGTGGCTGTAGATGAGCTTTGTGGTTTCTGTTAGAACTTTTCTACTTCTAACTACTGGTTCATAAATGAATACGTTTGAAAATGGAATGCATCAACAGAACGGTGTTGGCAGTATAAAAATATCTACAGCACCTTGTATTCCCAGGTGGTCTCCCATCCAAGTACTAACCAGGCCCAACACTGCTTAGCTTCCAAGATCAGATGAGATTGGGCGTATCCAGTGTGGTGTTGCTGTAGATGAACTTTCTGGTTTCTGTTAGAACTTTTCTACTTCTAACAACTGGTTCATAAATGAATACGTTTTAAAATGGAATGCATCAACAGAACGGTGTTGGCAGTATAAAAATATCTACAGCACCTTGTATTCCCAGGTGGTCTCCCATCCAAGTACTAACCAGGCCCAACACTGCTTAGCTTTCAAGATCAGTTGAGATTGGGCGTATTCAGTGTGGTGTGGCTGTAGATTAGCTTTGTGGTTTCTGTTTGAACTTTTCTACTTCTAACTACTGGTTCATAAATGAATACATTTGAAAATGGAATGCATCAACAGAACGGTGTTGGCAGTATAAAAATATCTACAGCACCTTGTATTCCCAGGTGGTCTCCCATCCAAGTACTAACCAGGCCTAACACTGCTTAGCTAACAAGATCAGATGAGATTGGGCGTATCCAGTGTGGTGTTGCTGTAGATGAACTTTCTGGTTTCTGTTAGAACTTTTCTACTTCTAACTACTGGTTCATAAATGAATATGTTTTAAAATGGAATGCATCAACAGAACGGTGTTGGCAGTATAAAAATATCTACAGCACCTCGTATTCCCAGGTGGTCTCCCATCCAAGTACTAACCAGGCCCAACACTGCTTAACTTCCAAGATCAGATGAGATTGGGCGTATTCAATGTGGTGTGGCTGTAGATGAGCTTTGTGGTTTCTGTTAGAACTTTTCTACTTCTAACTACTGGTTCATAAATGAATACGTTTGAAAATGTAATGCATCAACAGAACGGTGTTGGCAGTATTAAAATATCTACAGCACCTTGTATTCCCAGGTGGTCTCCCATCCAAGTACTAACCAGGCCCAACACTGCTTAGCTTCCAAGATCAGATGAGATTGGGCGTATCCAGTGTGGTGTTGCTGTAGATGAACTTTCTGGTTTCTGTTAGAACTTTTCTACTTCTAACTACTGGTTCATAAATGAATACGTTTTAAAATGGAATGCATCAACAGAACGGTGTTGGCAGTATAAAAATATCTACAGCACCTTGTATTCCCAGGTGGTCTCCCATCCAAGTACTAACCAGGCCCAACACTGCTTAGCTTCCAAGATCAGATGAGATTGGGCGTATCCAGTGTGGTGTTGCTGTAGATGAATTTTCTGGTTTCTGTTAGAACTTTTCTACTTCTAACTACTGGTTCATAAATGAATACGTTTTAAAATGGAATGCATCAACAGAACGGTGTTGGCAGTATACAAATATCTACAGCACCTTGTATTCCCAGGTGGTCTCCCATCCAAGTACTAACCAGGCCCAACACTGCTTAGCTAACAAGATCAGATGAGATTGGGCGTATCCAGTGTGGTGTGGCTGTAGATTAGCTTTGTGGTTTTTGTTTGAACTTTTCTACTTCTAACTACTGGTTCATAAATGAATACATTTGAAAATGGAATGCATCAACAGAACGGTGTTGGCAGTATAAAAATATCTACAGGACCTTGTATTCCCAGGTGGTCTCCCATCCAAGTACTAACCAGGCCCAACACTGCTTAGCTAACAAGATCAGATGAGATTGGGCGTATCCAGTGTGGTGTTGCTGTAGATGAACTTTCTGGTTTCTGTTAGAACTTTTCTACTTCTAACTACTGGTTCATAAATGAATACGTTTTAAAATGGAATGCATCAACAGAACGGTGTTGGTAGTATAAACATATCTACAGCACCTTGTATTCCCAGGTGGTCTCCCATCCAAGTACTAACCAGGCCCAACACTGCTTAGCTTCCAAGATCAGATGAGATTGGGCGTATCCCGTGTGGTGTTGCTGTAGATGAACTTTCTGGTTTCTGTTAGAACTTTTCTACTTCTAACTACTGGTTCATAAATGAATACGTTTTAAAATGGAATGTATCAACAGAACGGTGTTGGCAGTATAAAAATATCTACAGCACCTTGTATTCCCAGGTGGTCTCCCATCCAAGTACTAACCAGGCCCAACACT
Organism: Pseudophryne corroboree; assembly: GCF_028390025.1. Taxonomy (NCBI): domain Eukaryota; kingdom Metazoa; phylum Chordata; class Amphibia; order Anura; family Myobatrachidae; genus Pseudophryne; species Pseudophryne corroboree. The sequence continues at coordinate 112,169,664 of NC_086446.1, read as the reverse complement.
GCTTAGCTTCCAAGATCAGATGAGATTGGGCGTATTCAGTGTGGTGTGGCTGTAGATAAGCTTTGTGGTTTCTGTTTGAACTTTTCTACTTCTAACTACTGGTTCATAAATGAATACATTTGAAAATGGAATGCATCAACAGAACGGTGTTGGCAGTATAAAAATATCTACAGCACCTTGTATTCCCAGGTGGTCTCCCATCCAAGTACTAACCAGGCCCAACACTGCTTAGCTAACAAGATCAGATGAGATTGGGCGTATCCAGTGTGGTGTTGCTGTAGATTAACTTTCTGGTTTCTGTTAGAACTTTTCTACTTCTAACTACTGGTTCATAAATGAATACGTTTTAAAATGGAATGCATCAACAGAACGGTGTTGGCAGTATAAAAATATCTACAGCACCTTGTATTCCCAGGTGGTCTCCCATCCAAGTACTAACCAGGCCCAACACTGCTTAGCTTCCAAGATCAGATGAGATTGGGCATATTCAGTGTGGTGTGGCTGTAGATTAGCTGTGTGGTTTTTGTTTGAACTTTTCTACTTCTAACTACTGGTTCATAAATGAATACATTTGAAAATGGAATGCATCAACAGAACGGTGTTGGCAGTATAAAAATATCTACAGCACCTTGTATTCCCAGGTGGTCTCCCATCTAAGTACTAACCAGGCCCAACACTGCTTAGCTAACAAGATCAGATGAGATTGGGCGTATCCAGTGTGGTGTTGCTGTAGATGAACTTTCTGGTTTCTGTTAGAACTTTTCTACTTCTAACTACTGGTTCATAAATGAATACGTTTTAAAATGGAATGCATCAACAGAACGGTGTTGGCAGTATAAAAATATCTACAGCACCTTGTATTCCCAGGTGGTCTCCCATCCAAGTACTAACCAGGCCCAACACTGCTTAGCTTCCAAGATCAGATGAGATTGGGCGTATTCAGTGTGGTGTGGCTGTAGATTAGCTTTGTGGTTTCTGTTTGAACTTTTCTACTTCTAACTACTGGTTCATAAATGAATACATTTGAAAATGGAATGCATCAACAGAACGGTGTTGGCAGTATAAAAATATCTACAGCACCTTGTATTCCCAGGTGGTCTCC
>NC_086446.1:112153562-112161062 GCF_028390025.1 Pseudophryne corroboree | reverse complement strand
GCGATTGGGCGTATCCAGTGTGGTATGGCTGTAGATGAGCTTTGTGGTTTCTGTTTGAACTTTTCTACTTCTAACTACTGGTTCATAAATGAATACATTTGAAAATTGAATGCATCAACAGAACGGTGTTGGCAGTATAAAAATATCTACAGCACCTTGTATTCCCAGGTGGTCTCCCATCCAAGTACTAACCAGGCCCAACACTGCTTAGCTTCCAAGATCAGATGAGATTGGGCGTATCCAGTGTGGTGTGGCTGTAGATGAACTTTGTGGTTTCTGTTAGAACTTTTCTACTTCTAACTACTGGTTCATAAATGAATACGTTTGAAAATGGAATGCATCAACAGAACGGTGTTGGCAGTATAAAATTATCTACAGCACCTTGTATTCCCAGGTGGTCTCCCATCCAAGTACTAACCAGGCCCAACACTGCTTAGCTAACAAGATCAGATGAGATTGGGCGTATCCAGTGTGGTGTTGCTGTAGATGAACTTTCTAGTTTCTGTTAGAACTTTTCTACTTCTAACTACTGGTTCATAAATGAATACGTTTTAAAATGGAATGCATCAACAGAATGGTGTTGGTAGTATAAAAATATCTACAGCACCTCGTATTCCCAGGTGGTCTCCCATCCAAGTAATAACCAGGCCCAACACTGCTTAGCTTCCAAGATCAGATGAGATTGGGCGTATTCAGTGTGGTGTGGCTGTAGTTGAGCTTTATGGTTTCTGTTAGAACTTTTCTACTTCTAACTACTGGTTCATAAATGAATACGTTTGAAAATGGAATGCATCAACAGAACGGTGTTGGCAGTATAAAAATATCTACTGCACCTTGTATTCCCAGGTGGTCTCCCATCCAAGTACTAACCAGGCCCAACACTGCTTAGCTTCCAAGATCAGATGAGCTTGGGCGTATCCAGTGTGGTGCGGCTGTAGATGAGCTTTGTGGTTTCTGTTAGAACTTTTCTACTTCTAACTACTGGTTCATAAATGAATACGTTTGAAAATGGAATGCATCAACAGAACGGTGTTGGCAGTATAAAAATATCTACAGCACCTTGTATTACCGGGTGGTCTCCCATCCAAGTACTAACCAGGCCCAACACTGCTTAGCTTCCAAGATCAGATGAGATTGGGCGTATCCAGTGTGGTGTTGCTGTAGATGAACTTTCTAGTTTCTGTTAGAACTTTTCTACTTCTAACTACTGGTTCATAAATGAATACGTTTTAAAATGGAATGCATCAACAGAACGGTGTTGGCAGTATAAAAATATCTACAGCACCTTGTATTCCCAGGTGGTCTCCCATCCAAGTACTAACCAGGCCCAACACTGCTTAGTTTCCAAGATCAGATGAGATTGGGCAAATCCAGTGTGGTGTGGCTGTAGATGAGCTTTGTGTTTTCTGTTAGAACTTTTCTACTTCTAACTACTGGTTCATAAATGAATACGTTTGAAAATGGAATGCATCAACAGAACGGTGTTGGCAGTATAAAAATATCTACAGCACCTTGTATTCCCAGGTGGTCTCCCATCCAAGTACTAACCAGGCCCAACACTGCTTAACTTCCAAGATCAGATGAGATTGGGCGTATCCAGTGTGGTGTGGCTGTAGATTAGCTTTGTGGTTTCTGTTTGAACTTTTCTACTTCTAACTACTGGTTCATAAATGAATACATTTGAAAATGGAATGCATCAACAGTACGGTGTTGGCAGTATAAAAATATCTACAGCACCTTGTATTCCCAGGTGGTCTCCCATCCAAGTACTAACCAGGCCCAACACTGCTTAGCTAACAAGATCAGATGAGATTGGGCGTATCCAGTGTGGTGTTGCTGTAGATGAACTTTCTGGTTTCTGTTAGAACTTTTCTACTTCTAACTACTGGTTCATAAATGAATACGTTTTAAAATGGAATGCATCAACAGAATGGTGTTGGTAGTATAAAAATATCTACAGCACCTTGTATTCCCAGGTGGTCTCCCATCCAAGTAATAACCAGGCCCAACACTGCTTAGCTTCCAAGATCAGATGAGATTGGGCGTATTCAGTGTGGTGTGGCTGTAGATGAGCTTTATGGTTTCTATTAGAACTTTTCTACTTCTAACTACTGGTTCATAAATGAATACGTTTGAAAATGGAATGCATCAACAGAACGGTGTTGGCAGCATAAAAATATCTACAGCACCTTGTATTCCGAGGTGGTCTCCCATCCAAGTACTGACCAGGCCCAACACTGCTTAGCTTCCAAGATCAGATGAGATTTGGCGTATCCAGTGTGGTGTGGCTGTAGATGAGCTTTGTGGTTTCTGTTTGAACTTTTCTACTTCTAACTACTGGTTCATAAATGAATACGTTTTAAAATGGAATGCATCAACAGAATGGTGTTGGTAGTATAAAAATATCTACAGCACCTTGTATTCCCAGGTGGTCTCCCATCCAAGTACTAACCAGGCCCAACACTGCTTAGCTTCCAAGATCAGATGAGATTGGGCGTATTCAGTGTGGTGTGGCTGTAGATGAGCTTTATGGTTTCTGTTAGAACTTTTCTACTTCTAACTACTGGTTCATAAATGAATACGTTTGAAAATGGAATGCATCAACAGAACGGTGTTGGCAGCATAAAAATATCTACAGCATCTTGTATTCCGAGGTGGTCTCCCATCCAAGTACTGACCAGGCCCAACACTGCTTAGCTTCCAAGATCAGATGAGATTTGGCGTATCCAGTGTGGTGTGGCTGTAGATGAGCTTTGTGGTTTCTGTTTGAACTTTTCTACTTCTAACTACTGGTTCATAAATGAATACGTTTGAAAATGGAATGCATCAACAGAACGGTGTTGGCAGTATAAAAATATCTACAGCACCTTGTATTCCCAGGTGGTCTCCCATCCAAGTACTAACCAGGCCCAACACTGCTTAGCTTCCAAGATCAGATGAGATGGGGCGAATCCAGCGTGGTGTGGCTGTAGATGAGCTTTGTGGTTTCTGTTAGAACTTTTCTACTTCTAACTACTGGTTCATAAATTAATACGTTTGAAAATGGAATGCATCAACAGAACGGTGTTGGCAGTATAAAAATATCTACAGCACCTTGTATTCCCAGGTGGTCTCCCATCCAAGTACTAACTAGGCCCAACACTGCTTAGCTTCCAAGATCAGATGAGATTGGGCGTATCCAGTGTGGTGTTGCTGTAGATGAACTTTCTGGTTTCTGTTAGAACTTTTCTACTTCTAACTACTGGTTCATAAATGAATACATTTGAAAATGGAATGCATCAACAGTACGGTGTTGGCAGTATAAAAATATCTACAGCACCTTGTATTCCCAGGTGGTCTCCCATCCAAGTACTAACCAGGCCCAACACTGCTTAGCTAACAAGATCAGATGAGATTGGGCGTATCCAGTGTGGTGTTGCTGTAGATGAACTTTCTGGTTTCTGTTAGAACTTTTCTACTTCTAACTACTGGTTCATAAATGAATACATTTGAAAATTGAATGCATCAACAGAACGGTGTTGGCAGTATAAAAATATCTACAGCACCTTGTATTCCCAGGTGGTCTCCCATCCAAGTACTAACCAGGCCCAACACTGCTTAGCTTCCAAGATCAGATGAGATTGGGCGTATCCAGTGTGGTGTGGCTGTAGATGAACTTTGTGGTTTCTGTTAGAACTTTTCTACTTCTAACTACTGGTTCATAAATGAATACGTTTGAAAATGGAATGCATCAACAGAACGGTGTTGGCAGTATAAAATTATCTACAGCACCTTGTATTCCCAGGTGGTCTCCCATCCAAGTACTAACCAGGCCCAACACTGCTTAGCTAACAAGATCAGATGAGATTGGGCGTATCCAGTGTGGTGTTGCTGTAGATGAACTTTCTGGTTTCTGTTAGAACTTTTCTACTTCTAACTACTGGTTCATAAATGAATACGTTTTAAAATGGAATGCATCAACAGAATGGTGTTGGTAGTATAAAAATATCTACAGCACCTCGTATTCCCAGGTGGTCTCCCATCCAAGTAATAACCAGGCCCAACACTGCTTAGCTTCCAAGATCAGATGAGATTGGACGTATTCAGTGTGGTGTGGCTGTAGTTGAGCTTTATGGTTTCTGTTAGAACTTTTCTACTTCTAACTACTGGTTCATAAATGAATACGTTTGAAAATGGAATGCATCAACAGAACGGTGTTGGCAGTATAAAAATATCTACTGCACCTTGTATTCCCAGGTGGTCTCCCATCCAAGTACTAACCAGGCCCAACACTGCTTAGCTTCCAAGATCAGATGAGCTTGGGCGTATCCAGTGTGGTGCGGCTGTAGATGAGCTTTGTGGTTTCTGTTAGAACTTTTCTACTTCTAACTACTGGTTCATAAATGAATACGTTTGAAAATGGAATGCATCAACAGAACGGTGTTGGCAGTATAAAAATATCTACAGCACCTTGTATTACCGGGTGGTCTCCCATCCAAGTACTAACCAGGCCCAACACTGCTTAGCTTCCAAGATCAGATGAGATTGGGCGTATCCAGTGTGGTGTTGCTGTAGATGAACTTTCTGGTTTCTGTTAGAACTTTTCTACTTCTAACTACTGGTTCATAAATGAATACGTTTTAAAATGGAATGCATCAACAGAACGGTGTTGGCAGTATAAAAATATCTACAGCACCTTGTATTCCCAGGTGGTCTCCCATCCAAGTACTAACCAGGCCCAACACTGCTTAGTTTCCAAGATCAGATGAGATTGGGCAAATCCAGTGTGGTGTGGCTGTAGATGAGCTTTGTGTTTTCTGTTAGAACTTTTCTACTTCTAACTACTGGTTCATAAATGAATACGTTTGAAAATGGAATGCATCAACAGAACGGTGTTGGCAGTATAAAAATATCTACAGCACCTTGTATTCCCAGGTGGTCTCCCATCCAAGTACTAACCAGGCCCAACACTGCTTAACTTCCAAGATCAGATGAGATTGGGCGTATCCAGTGTGGTGTTGCTGTAGATGAACTTTCTGGTTTCTGTTAGAACTTTTCTACTTCTAACTACTGGTTCATAAATGAATACATTTGAAAATGGAATGCATCAACAGTACGGTGTTGGCAGTATAAAAATATCTACATCACCTTGTATTCCCAGGTGGTCTCCCATCCAAGTACTAACCAGGCCCAACACTGCTTAGCTAACAAGATCAGATGAGATTGGGCGTATCCAGTGTGGTGTTGCTGTAGATGAACTTTCTGGTTTCTGTTAGAACTTTTCTACTTCTAACTACTGGTTCATAAATGAATACATTTGAAAATTGAATGCATCAACAGAACGGTGTTGGCAGTATAAAAATATCTACAGCACCTTGTATTCCCAGGTGGTCTCCCATCCAAGTACTAACCAGGCCCAACACTGCTTAGCTTCCAAGATCAGATGAGATTGGGCGTATCCAGTGTGGTGTGGCTGTAGATGAACTTTGTGGTTTCTGTTAGAACTTTTCTACTTCTAACTACTGGTTCATAAATGAATACGTTTGAAAATGGAATGCATCAACAGAACGGTGTTGGCAGTATAAAATTATCTACAGCACCTTGTATTCCCAGGTGGTCTCCCATCCAAGTACTAACCAGGCCCAACACTGCTTAGCTAACAAGATCAGATGAGATTGGGCGTATCCAGTGTGGTGTTGCTGTAGATGAACTTTCTGGTTTCTGTTAGAACTTTTCTACTTCTAACTACTGGTTCATAAATGAATACGTTTTAAAATGGAATGCATCAACAGAATGGTGTTGGTAGTATAAAAATATCTACAGCACCTCGTATTCCCAGGTGGTCTCCCATCCAAGTAATAACCAGGCCCAACACTGCTTAGCTTCCAAGATCAGATGAGATTGGGCGTATTCAGTGTGGTGTGGCTGTAGTTGAGCTTTATGGTTTCTGTTAGAACTTTTCTACTTCTAACTACTGGTTCATAAATGAATACGTTTGAAAATGGAATGCATCAACAGAACGGTGTTGGCAGTATAAAAATATCTACTGCACCTTGTATTCCCAGGTGGTCTCCCATCCAAGTACTAACCAGGCCCAACACTGCTTAGCTTCCAAGATCAGATGAGCTTGGGCGTATCCAGTGTGGTGCGGCTGTAGATGAGCTTTGTGGTTTCTGTTAGAACTTTTCTACTTCTAACTACTGGTTCATAAATGAATACGTTTGAAAATGGAATGCATCAACAGAACGGTGTTGGCAGTATAAAAATATCTACAGCACCTTGTATTACCGGGTGGTCTCCCATCCAAGTACTAACCAGGCCCAACACTGCTTAGCTTCCAAGATCAGATGAGATTGGGCGTATCCAGTGTGGTGTTGCTGTAGATGAACTTTCTGGTTTCTGTTAGAACTTTTCTACTTCTAACTACTGGTTCATAAATGAATACGTTTTAAAATGGAATGCATCAACAGAACGGTGTTGGCAGTATAAAAATATCTACAGCACCTTGTATTCCCAGGTGGTCTCCCATCCAAGTACTAACCAGGCCCAACACTGCTTAGTTTCCAAGATCAGATGAGATTGGGCAAATCCAGTGTGGTGTGGCTGTAGATGAGCTTTGTGTTTTCTGTTAGAACTTTTCTACTTCTAACTACTGGTTCATAAATGAATACGTTTGAAAATGGAATGCATCAACAGAACGGTGTTGGCAGTATAAAAATATCTACAGCACCTTGTATTCCCAGGTGGTCTCCCATCCAAGTACTAACCAGGCCCAACACTGCTTAACTTCCAAGATCAGATGAGATTGGGCGTATCCAGTGTGGTGTGGCTGTAGATGAGCTTTGTGGTTTCTGTTTGAACTTTTCTACTTCTAACTACTGGTTCATAAATGAATACATTTGAAAATGGAATGCATCAACAGTACGGTGTTGGCAGTATAAAAATATCTACAGCACCTTGTATTCCCAGGTGGTCTCCCATCCAAGTACTAACCAGGCCCAACACTGCTTAGCTAACAAGATCAGATGAGATTGGGCGTATCCAGTGTGGTGTTGCTGTAGATGAACTTTCTGGTTTCTGTTAGAACTTTTCTACTTCTAACTACTGGTTCATAAATGAATACGTTTTAAAATGGAATGCATCAACAGAATGGTGTTGGTAGTATAAAAATATCTACAGCACCTTGTATTCCCAGGTGGTCTCCCATCCAAGTAATAACCAGGCCCAACACTGCTTAGCTTCCAAGATCAGATGAGATTGGGCGTATTCAGTGTGGTGTGGCTGTAGATGAGCTTTATGGTTTCTGTTAGAACTTTTCTACTTCTAACTACTGGTTCATAAATGAATACGTTTGAAAATGGAATGCATCAACAGAACGGTGTTGGCAGCATAAAAATATCTACAGCACCTTGTATTCCGAGGTGGTCTCCCATCCAAGTACTGACCAGGCCCAACACTGCTTAGCTTCCAAGATCAGATGAGATTTGGCGTATCCAGTGTGGTGTGGCTGTAGATGAGCTT
>NC_086446.1:112121062-112123562 GCF_028390025.1 Pseudophryne corroboree | reverse complement strand
GCTTAGCTTCCAAGATCAGATGAGATTGGGCGTATCCAGTGTGGTGTGGCTGTAGATTAGCTTTGTGGTTTCTGTTTGAACTTTTCTACTTCTAACTACTGGTTCATAAATGAATACATTTGAAAATGGAATGCATCAACAGTACGGTGTTGGCAGTATAAAAATATCTACAGCACCTTGTATTCCCAGGTGGTCTCCCATCCAAGTACTAACCAGGCCCAACACTGCTTAGCTAACAAGATCAGATGAGATTGGGCGTATCCAGTGTGGTGTTGCTGTAGATGAACTTTCAGGTTTCTGTTAGAACTTTTCTACTTCTAACTACTGGTTCATAAATGAATACGTTTTAAAATGGAATGCATCAACAGAATGGTGTTGGTAGTATAAAAATATCTACAGCACCTTGTATTCCCTGGTGGTCTCCCATCCAAGTACTAACCAGGCCCAACACTGCGTAGCTTCTAAGATCAGATGAGATTGGGCGTATTCAGTGTGGTGTGGCTGTAGACGAGCTTTATGGTTTCTGTTAGAACTTTTCTACTTCGAACTACTGGTTCATAAATGAATACGTTTGAAAATGGAATGCATCAACAGAACGGTGTTGGCAGCATAAAATTATCTACAGCACCTTGTATTCCGAGGTGGTCTCCCATCCAAGTACTGACCAGGCCCAACACTGCTTAGCTTCCAAGATCAGATGAGATTTGGCGTATCCAGTGTGGTGTGGCTGTAGATGAGCTTTGTGGTTTCTGTTTGAACTTTTCTACTTCTAACTACTGGTTCATAAATGAATACGTTTGAAAATGGAATGCATCAACAGAACGGTGTTGGCAGTATAAAAATATCTACAGCACCTTGTATTCCCAGGTGGTCTCCCATCCAAGTACTAACCAGGCCCAACACTGCTTAGCTTCCAAGATCAGATGAGATGGGGTGAATCCAGCGTGGTGTGGCTGTAGATGAGCTTTGTGGTTTCTGTTAGAACTTTTCTACTTCTAACTACTGGTTCATAAATTAATACGTTTGAAAATGGAATGCATCAACAGAACGGTGTTGGCAGTATAAAAATATCTACAGCACCTTGTATTCCCAGGTGGTCTCCCATCCAAGTACTAACTAGGCCCAACACTGCTTAGCTTCCAAGATCAGATGAGATTGGGCGTACCAGTGTGGTGTGGCTGTAGATGAACTTTGTGGTTTCTGTTTGAACTTTTCTACTTCTAACTACTGGTTCATAAATGAATACATTTGAAAATGGAATGCATCAACAGAACGGTGTTGGCAGTATAAAAATATCTACAGCACCTTGTATTCCCAGGTGGTCTCCCATCCAAGTACTAACTAGGCCCAACACTGCTTAGCTAACAAGATCAGATGAAATTGGGCGTATCCAGTGTGGGGTTGCTGTAGATGAACTTTCTGGTTTCTGTTAGAACTTTTCTACTTCTAACTACTGGTTCATAAATGAATATGTTTGAAAATGGAATGCATCAACAGAACGGTGTTGGCAGTATAAAAATATCTACAGCACCTTGTATTTCCAGGTGGTCTCCCATCCAAGTACTAACCAGGCCCAACACTGCTTAGCTTCCAAGATCAGATGAGATTGGGCGAATCCAGTGTGGTGTGGCTGTAGATGAGCTTTGTGTTTTCTGTTTGAACTTTTCTACTTCTAACTACTGGTTCATAAATGAATACGTTTGAAAATGGAATGCATCAACAGAACGGTGTTGGCAGTATAAAAATATCTACAGCACCTTGTATTCCCAGGTGGTCTCCCATCCAAGTACTAACCAGGCCCAACACTGCTTAGCTTCCAAGATCAGATGAGATTGGGCGTATCCAGTGTGGTGTGGCTGTAGATTAGCTTTGTGGTTTCTGTTTGAACTTTTCTACTTCTAACTACTGGTTCATAAATGAATACATTTGAAAATGGAATGCATCAACAGTACGGTGTTGGCAGTATAAAAATATCTACAGCACCTTGTATTCCCAGGTGGTCTCCCATCCAAGTACTAACCAGGCCCAACACTGCTTAGCTAACAAGATCAGATGAGATTGGGCGTATCCAGTGTGGTGTTGCTGTAGATGAACTTTCAGGTTTCTGTTAGAACTTTTCTACTTCTAACTACTGGTTCATAAATGAATACGTTTTAAAATGGAATGCATCAACAGAATGGTGTTGGTAGTATAAAAATATCTACAGCACCTTGTATTCCCTGGTGGTCTCCCATCCAAGTACTAACCAGGCCCAACACTGCGTAGCTTCTAAGATCAGATGAGATTGGGCGTATTCAGTGTGGTGTGGCTGTAGACGAGCTTTATGGTTTCTGTTAGAACTTTTCTACTTCGAACTACTGGTTCATAAATGAATACGTTTGAAAATGGAATGCATCAACAGAACGGTGTTGGCAGCATAAAATTATCTACAGCACCTTGTATTCCGAGGTGGTCTCCCATCCAAGTACTGACCAGGCCCAACACTGCTTAGCTTCCAAGA
>NC_086446.1:112113562-112116062 GCF_028390025.1 Pseudophryne corroboree | reverse complement strand
TGGTGTGGCTGTAGATGAACTTTGTGGTTTCTGTTAGAACTTTTCTACTTCTAACTACTGGTTCATAAATGAATACGTTTGAAAATGGAATGCATCAACAGAACGGTGTTGGCAGTATAAAATTATCTACAGCACCTTGTATTCCCAGGTGGTCTCCCATCCAAGTACTAACCAGGCCCAACACTGCTTAGCTTCCAAGATCAGATGAGATTGGGCGTATCCAGTGTGGTGTTGCTGTAGATGAGCTTTGTGGTTTCTGTTAGAACTTTTCTACTTCTAACTACTGGTTCATAAATGAATACGTTTGAAAATGGAATGCATCAACAGAACGGTGTTGGCAGTATAAAAATATCTACAGCACCTTTTATTCCCAGGTGGTCTCCCATCCAAGTACTAACCAGGCCCAACACTGCTTAGCTAACAAGATCAGATGAGATTGGGCGTATCCAGTGTGGTGTTGCTGTAGATGAACTTTCTGGTTTCTGTTAGAACTTTTCTACTTCTAACTACTGGTTCATAAATGAATACGTTTTAAAATGGAATGCATCAACAGAACGGTGTTGGCAGTATAAAAATATCTACAGCACCTTGTATTCCCAGGTGGTCTCCCATCCAAGTACTAACCAGGCCCAACACTGCTTAACTTCCAAGATCAGATGAGATTGGGCGTATCCAGTGTGGTGTTGCTGTAGATGAACTTTCTGGTTTCTGTTAGAACTTTTCTACTTCTAACTACTGGTTCATAAATGAATACGTTTTAAAATGGAATGCATCAACAGAACGGTGTTGGCAGTATAAAAATATCTACAGCACCTTGTATTCCCAGGTGGTCTCCCATCCAAGTACTAACCAGGCCCAACACTGCTTAGCTTCCAAGATCAGATGAGATTGGGCGAATCCAGTGTGGTGTGGCTGTAGATGAGCTTTGTGTTTTCTGTTAGAACTTTTCTACTTCTAACTACTGGTTCATAAATGAATACGTTTGAAAATGGAATGCATCAACAGAACGGTGTTGGCAGTATAAAAATATCTACAGCACCTTGTATTCCCAGGTGGTCTCCCATCCAAGTACTAACCAGGCACAACACTGCTTAGCTTCCAAGATCAGATGAGATTGGGCGTATCCAGTGTGGTGTGGCTGTAGATTAGCTTTGTGGTTTCTGTTTGAACTTTTCTACTTCTAACTACTGGTTCATAAATGAATACATTTGAAAATGGAATGCATCAACAGTACGGTGTTGGCAGTATAAAAATATCTACAGCACCTTGTATTCCCAGGTGGTCTCCCATCCAAGTACTAACCAGGCCCAACACTGCTTAGCTAACAAGATCAGATGAGATTGGGCGTATCCAGTGTGGTGTTGCTGTAGATGAACTTTCAGGTTTCTGTTAGAACTTTTCTACTTCTAACTACTGGTTCATAAATGAATACGTTTTAAAATGGAATGCATCAACAGAATGGTGTTGGTAGTATAAAAATATCTACAGCACCTTGTATTCCCTGGTGGTCTCCCATCCAAGTACTAACCAGGCCCAACACTGCGTAGCTTCTAAGATCAGATGAGATTGGGCGTATTCAGTGTGGTGTGGCTGTAGACGAGCTTTATGGTTTCTGTTAGAACTTTTCTACTTCTAACTACTGGTTCATAAATGAATACGTTTGAAAATGGAATGCATCAACAGAACGGTGTTGGCAGCATAAAATTATCTACAGCACCTTGTATTCCGAGGTGGTCTCCCATCCAAGTACTGACCAGGCCCAACACTGCTTAGCTTCCAAGATCAGATGAGATTTGGCGTATCCAGTGTGGTGTGGCTGTAGATGAGCTTTGTGGTTTCTGTTTGAACTTTTCTACTTCTAACTACTGGTTCATAAATGAATACGTTTGAAAATGGAATGCATCAACAGAACGGTGTTGGCAGTATAAAAATATCTACAGCACCTTGTATTCCCAGGTGGTCTCCCATCCAAGTACTAACCAGGCCCAACACTGCTTAGCTTCCAAGATCAGATGAGATGGGGTGAATCCAGCGTGGTGTGGCTGTAGATGAGCTTTGTGGTTTCTGTTAGAACTTTTCTACTTCTAACTACTGGTTCATAAATTAATACGTTTGAAAATGGAATGCATCAACAGAACGGTGTTGGCAGTATAAAAATATCTACAGCACCTTGTATTCCCAGGTGGTCTCCCATCCAAGTACTAACTAGGCCCAACACTGCTTAGCTTCCAAGATCAGATGAGATTGGGCGTACCAGTGTGGTGTGGCTGTAGATGAACTTTGTGGTTTCTGTTTGAACTTTTCTACTTCTAACTACTGGTTCATAAATGAATACATTTGAAAATGGAATGCATCAACAGAACGGTGTTGGCAGTATAAAAATATCTACAGCACCTTGTATTCCCAGGTGGTCTCCCATCCAAGTACTAACTAGGCCCAACACTGCTTAGCTAACAAGATCAGATGAAATTGGGCGTATCCAGTGTGGGGTTGCTGTAGA
>NC_086446.1:112096062-112098562 GCF_028390025.1 Pseudophryne corroboree | reverse complement strand
CAACAGAACGGTGTTGGCAGTATAAAAATATCTACAGCACCTTGTATTCCCAGGTGGTCTCCCATCCAAGTACTAACCAGGCCCAACACTGCTTAGCTTCCAAGATCAGATGAGATTGGGCGTATCCAGTGTGGTGTGGCTGTAGATTAGCTTTGTGGTTTCTGTTTGAACTTTTCTACTTCTAACTACTGGTTCATAAATGAATACATTTGAAAATGGAATGCATCAACAGTACGGTGTTGGCAGTATAAAAATATCTACAGCACCTTGTATTCCCAGGTGGTCTCCCATCCAAGTACTAACCAGGCCCAACACTGCTTAGCTAACAAGATCAGATGAGATTGGGCGTATCCAGTGTGGTGTTGCTGTAGATGAACTTTCAGGTTTCTGTTAGAACTTTTCTACTTCTAACTACTGGTTCATAAATGAATACGTTTTAAAATGGAATGCATCAACAGAATGGTGTTGGTAGTATAAAAATATCTACAGCACCTTGTATTCCCTGGTGGTCTCCCATCCAAGTACTAACCAGGCCCAACACTGCGTAGCTTCTAAGATCAGATGAGATTGGGCGTATTCAGTGTGGTGTGGCTGTAGACGAGCTTTATGGTTTCTGTTAGAACTTTTCTACTTCTAACTACTGGTTCATAAATGAATACGTTTGAAAATGGAATGCATCAACAGAACGGTGTTGGCAGCATAAAATTATCTACAGCACCTTGTATTCCGAGGTGGTCTCCCATCCAAGTACTGACCAGGCCCAACACTGCTTAGCTTCCAAGATCAGATGAGATTTGGCGTATCCAGTGTGGTGTGGCTGTAGATGAGCTTTGTGGTTTCTGTTTGAACTTTTCTACTTCTAACTACTGATTCATAAATGAATACGTTTGAAAATGGAATGCATCAACAGAACGGTGTTGGCAGTATAAAAATATCTACAGCACCTTGTATTCCCAGGTGGTCTCCCATCCAAGTACTAACCAGGCCCAACACTGCTTAGCTTCCAAGATCAGATGAGATGGGGTGAATCCAGCGTGGTGTGGCTGTAGATGAGCTTTGTGGTTTCTGTTAGAACTTTTCTACTTCTAACTACTGGTTCATAAATTAATACGTTTGAAAATGGAATGCATCAACAGAACGGTGTTGGCAGTATAAAAATATCTACAGCACCTTGTATTCCCAGGTGGTCTCCCATCCAAGTACTAACTAGGCCCAACACTGCTTAGCTTCCAAGATCAGATGAGATTGGGCGTACCAGTGTGGTGTGGCTGTAGATGAACTTTGTGGTTTCTGTTTGAACTTTTCTACTTCTAACTACTGGTTCATAAATGAATACATTTGAAAATGGAATGCATCAACAGAACGGTGTTGGCAGTATAAAAATATCTACAGCACCTTGTATTCCCAGGTGGTCTCCCATCCAAGTACTAACTAGGCCCAACACTGCTTAGCTAACAAGATCAGATGAAATTGGGCGTATCCAGTGTGGGGTTGCTGTAGATGAACTTTCTGGTTTCTGTTAGAACTTTTCTACTTCTAACTACTGGTTCATAAATGAATATGTTTGAAAATGGAATGCATCAACAGAACGGTGTTGGCAGTATAAAAATATCTACAGCACCTTGTATTTCCAGGTGGTCTCCCATCCAAGTACTAACCAGGCCCAACACTGCTTAGCTTCCAAGATCAGATGAGATTGGGCGTATCCAGTGTGGTGTGGCTGTAGATGAACTTTGTGGTTTCTGTTAGAACTTTTCTACTTCTAACTACTGGTTCATAAATGAATACGTTTGAAAATGGAATGCATCAACAGAACGGTGTTGGCAGTATAAAAATATCTACAGCACCTTGTATTCCCAGGTGGTCTCCCATACAAGTACTGACCAGGCCCAACACTGCTTAGCTTCCAAGATCAGATGAGATTGGGCGTATCCAGTTTGGTGTGGCTGTAGATGAGCTTTGTGGTTTCTGTTTGAACTTTTCTACTTCTAACTACTGGTTCATAAATGAATACATTTGAAAAGTGAATGCATCAACAGAACGGTGTTGGCAGTATAAAAATATCTACAGCACCTTGTATTCCCAGGTGGTCTCCCATCCAAGTACTAACCAGGCCCAACACTGCTTAGCTTCCAAGATCAGATGAGATTAGGTGTATCCAGTGTGGTGTGGCTGTAAATGAGCTTTGTGGTTTCTGTTAGAACTTTTCTACTTCTAACTACTGGTTCATAAATGAATACGTTTGAAAATGGAATGCATCAACAGAACGGTGTTGGCAGTATAAAAATATCTACAGCACCTTGTATTCCCAGGTGGTCTCCCATCCAAGTACTAACCAGGCCCAACACTGCTTAGCTTCCAAGATCAGATGAGATTGGGCGTATCCAGTGTGGTGTGGCTGTAGATGAGCTTTATGGTTTCTGTTTGAACTTTTCTACTTCTTACTACTGGTTCATAAATGAATACATTTGAAAATGGAATGCATCAACAGAACGATGTT
>NC_086446.1:112086062-112088562 GCF_028390025.1 Pseudophryne corroboree | reverse complement strand
GGTCTCCCATCCAAGTACTAACCAGGCCCAACACTGCTTAGCTTCCAAGATCAGATGAGATTGGGCGTATCCAGTGTGGTGTGGCTGTAGATGAGCTTTATGGTTTCTGTTAGAACTTTTCTACTTCTAACTACTGGTTCATAAATGAATACGTTTGAAAATGGAATGCATCAACAGAACGGTGTTGGCAGTATAAAAATATCTACAGCACCTTGTATTCCCAGGTGGTCTCCCATCCAAGTACTGACCAGGCCCAACACTGCTTAGCTTCCAAGATCAGATGAGATTTGGCGTATCCAGTGTGATGTGGCTGTAGATGAGCTTTGTAGTTTCTGTTTGAACTTTTCTACTTCTAACTACTGGTTCATAAATGAATACATTCGAAAATTGAATGCATCAACAGAACGGTGTTGGCAGTATAAAAATATCTACAGAACCTTGTATTCCCAGGTGGTCTTCCATCCAAATACTAACCAGGCCCAACACTGCTTAGCTTCCAAGATCAGATGAGATTGGGCGTATCCAGTGTGGTGTGGTTGTAGATGAGCTTTGTGGTTTCTGTTAGAACTTTTCTACTTCTAACTACTGGTTCATAAATGAATACGTTTGAAAATGGAATGCATCAACAGAACGGTGTTGGCAGTATAAAAATATCTAAAGCACCTTGTATTCCCAGGTGGTCTCCCATCCAAGTAATAACCATGCCCAACACTGCTTAGCTTCCAAGATCAGATGAGATTGGGCGTATCCAGTGTGGTGTGGCTGTAGATGAACTTTGTGGTTTCTGTTAGAACTTTTCTACTTCTAACTACTGGTTCATAAATGAATACGTTTGAAAATGGAATGCATCAACAGAACGGTGTTGGCAGTATAAAAATATCTACAGCACCTTGTATTCCCAGGTGGTCTCCCATACAAGTACTGACCAGGCCCAACACTGCTTAGCTTCCAAGATCAGATGCGATTGGGCGTATCCAGTGTGGTATGGCTGTAGATGAGTTTGTGGTTTCTGTTTGAACTTTTCTACTTCTAACTACTGGTTCATAAATGAATACATTTGAAAATTGAATGCATCAACAGAACGGTGTTGGCAGTATAAAAATATCTACAGCACCTTGTATTCCCAGGTGGTCTCCCATCCAAGTACTGACCAGGCCCAACACTGCTTAGCTTCCAAGATCAGATGAGATTGGGCGTATCCAGTGTGGTGTGGCTGTAGATGAACTTTGTGGTTTCTGTTAGAACTTTTCTACTTCTAACTACTGGTTCATAAATGAATACGTTTGAAAATGGAATGCATCAACAGAACGGTGTTGGCATTATAAAATTATCTACAGCACCTTGTATTCCCAGGTGGTCTCCCATCCAAGTACTAACCAGGCCCAACACTGCTTAGCTTCCAAGATCAGATGAGATTGGGCGTATCCAGTGTGGTGTTGCTGTAGATGAACTTTGTGGTTTCTGTTAGAACTTTTCTACTTCTAACTACTGGTTCATAAATGAATACGTTTGAAAATGGAATGCATCAACAGAACGGTGTTGGCAATATAAAAATATCTACAGCACCTTGTATTCCCAGGTGGTCTCCCATCCAAGTACTAACCAGGCCCAATACTGCTTAACTTCCAAGATCAGATGAGATTGGGCGTATCCAGTGTGGTGTGCCTGTAGAAGAGCTTTATGATTTCTGTTAGTACTTTTCTACTTCTAACTACTGGTTCATAAATGAATACGTTTGAAAATGAAATGCATCAACAGAACGGTGTTGGTAGTATAAAAATATCTACAGCACCTTGTATTCCCAGGTGGTCTCCCATCCAAGTACTAACCAGGCCCAATACTGCTTAGCTTCCAAGATCAGATGAGATTGGGCGTATCCAGTGTGGTGTGGCTGTAGATGAGCTTTATGGTTTCTGTTAGTACTTTTCTACTTCTAACTACTGGTTCATAAATGAATACGTTTGAAAATGGAATGCATCAACAGAACGGTGTTGGCAGTATAAAATTATCTGCAGCACCTTGTATTCCCAGGTGGTCTCCCATCCAAGTACTAACCAGGCCCAACACTGCTTAGCTTCCAAGATCAGATGAGATTAGGCGTATCCAGTGTGGTGTGGCTGTAGATGAGCTTTGTGGTTTCTGTTAGGACTTTTCTACTTCTAACTACTGGTTCATAAATGAATACGTTTGAAAATGGAATGCATCAACAGAACGGTGTTGGCAGTATAAAATTATCTACAGCACCTTGTATTCCCAGGTGGTCTCCCATCCAAGTACTGACCAGGCCCAACACTGCTTAGCTTCCAAGATCAGATGAGATTGGGCGTATCCAGTGTGGTGTGGTTGTAGATGAGCTTTGTGGTTTCTGTTAGAACTGTTCTACTTCTAACTACTGGTTCATAAATGAATACGTTTGAAAATGGAATGCATCAACAGAACGGTGTTGGCAGTATAAAAATATCTAAAGCACCTTGTATTCCCAGGTGGTCTCCCATCCAAG
>NC_086446.1:112066062-112071062 GCF_028390025.1 Pseudophryne corroboree | reverse complement strand
GTGTGGCTGTAGATGAACTTTCTGGTTTCTGTTAGAACTTTTCTACTTCTAACTACTGGTTCATAAATGAATACGTTTTAAAATGGAATGCATCAACAGAACGGTGTTGGCAGTATAAAAATATCTGCAGCACCTTGTATTCCTAGGCGGTCTCCCATCCAAGTACTAACCAGGCCCAACACTGCTTAGCTTCCAAGATCAGATGAGATTGGGCGTATCCAGTGTGGTGTGGCTGTAGAATAACTTTGTGGTTTCTGTTAGAACTTTTCTACTTCTAACTACTGGTTCATAAATGAATACGTTTGAAAATGGAATGCATCAACAGAACGGTGTTGGCAGTATAAAAATATCTACAGCACCTTGTATTCCCAGGTGGTCTCCCATCCAAGTACTAACCAGGCCCAACACTGCTTAGCTTCCAAGATCAGATGAGATTGGGCGTATCCAGTGTGGTGTGGCTGTAGATGAACTTTGTGGTTTCTGTTAGAACTTTTCTACTTCTAACTACTGGTTCATAAATGAATACGTTTGAAAATGGAATGCATCAACAGAACGGTGTTGGCAGAATAAAAATATCTACAGCACCTTGTATTCCCAGGTGGTCTCCCATCCAAGTACTAACCAGGCCAAACACTGCTTAGCTTCCAAGATCAGAGGAGATTGGGTGTATCCAGTGTGTTGTGGTTGTAGATGAGCTTTGTGGTTTCTGTTAGAACTTTTCTACTTCTAACTACTGGTTCATAAATGAATACGTTTGAAAATGGAATGCATCAACAGAACGGTGTTGGCAGTATAAAATTATCTACAGCACCTTGTATTCCCAGGTGGTCTCCCATCCAAGTACTAACCAGGACCAACACTGCTTAGCTTCCAAGATCAGATGAGATTGGGCGAATCCAGTGTGGTGTGGCTGTAGATGAGCTTTGTGGTTTCTGTTAGAACTTTTCTACTTCTAACTACTGGTTCATAAATGAATACGTTTTAAAATGGAATGCATCAACAGAATGGTGTTGGTAGTATAAAAATATCTACAGCACCTTGTATTCCCAGGTGGTCTCCCATCCAAGTACTAACCAGGCCCAACACTGCTTAGCTTCCAAGATCAGATGAGATTGGGCTTATCCAGTGTGGTGTGGCTGTAGATGAGCTTTATGGTTTCTGTTAGAACTTTTCTACTTCTAACTACTGGTTCATAAATGAATACGTTTGAAAATGGAATGCATCAACAGAACGGTGTTGGCAGTATAAAAATATCTACAGCACCTTGTATTCCCAGGTGGTCTCCCATCCAAGTACTGACCAGGCCCAACACTGCTTAGCTTCCAAGATCAGATGAGATTTGGAGTATCCAGTGTGGTGTGGCTGTAGATGAGCTTTGTGGTTTCTATTTGAACTTTTCTACTTCTAACTAAAGGTTCATAAATGAATACGTTTGAAAATGGAATGCATCAACAGAACGGTGTTGGCAGTATAAAAATATCTACAGCACCTTGTATTCCCAGGTGGTCTCCCATCCAAGTACTAACCAGGCCCAACACTGCTTAGCTTCCAAGATCAGATGAGATTGGGCGTATCCAGTGTGGTGTGGCTGTAGATGAGCTTTGTGGTTTCTGTTAGAACTTTTCTACTTCTAACTACTGGTTCATAAATTAATACATTTGAAAATTGAATGCATCAACAGGACGCTGTTGGCAGTATAAAAATATCTACAGCACCTTGTATTACCGGGTGGTCTCTCATCCAAGTACTAACCAGGCCCAACACTGCTTAGCTTCCAAGATCAGAGGAGATTGGGCGTATCCAGTGTGGTGTTGCTGTAGATGAACTTTCTGGTTTCTGTTAGAACTTTTCTACTTCTAACTACTGGTTCATAAATGAATATGTTTTAAAATGGAATGCATCAACAGAACGGTGTTGGCAGTATAAAAATATCTACAGCACCTTGTATTGCCAGGTGGTCTCCCATCCAAGTACTAACCAGGCCCAACACTGCTTAGCTTCCAAGATCAGATGAGATTGGGCGAATCCAGTGTGGTGTGGCTGTAGATGAGCTTTGTGGTTTCTGTTAGAACTTTTCTACTTCTAACTACTGGTTCATAAATGAATACGTTTGAAAATGGAATGCATCAACAGAACGGTGTTGGCAGTATAAAAATATCTACAGCACCTTGTATTCCCAGGTGGTCTCCCATCCAAGTACTAACCAGGCCCAACACTGCTTAGCTTCCAAGACCAGATGAGATTGGGCGTATCCAGTGTGGTGTGGCTGTAGATGAACTTTGTGGTTTCTGTTAGAACTTTTCTACTTCTAACTACTGGTTCATAAATGAATACGTTTGAAAATGGAATGCATCAACAGAACGGTGTTGGCAGTATAAAATTATCTACAGCACCTTGTATTCCCAGGTGGTCTCTCATCCAAGTACTAACCAGGCCCAACACTGCTTAGCTTCCAAGATCAGATGAGATTGGGCGTATCCAGTGTGGTGTGGCTGTAGATGAACTTTGTGGTTTCTGTTAGAACTTTTCTACTTCTAACTACTGGTTCATAAATGAATACGTTTGAAAATGGAATGCATCAACAGAACGGTGTTGGCAGTATAAAAATATCTACAGCACCTTGTATTCCCAGGTGGTCTCCCATACAAGTACTGACCAGGCCCAACACTGCTTAGCTTCCAATATCAGATAAGATTGGGCGTATCCAGTGTGGTGTGGCTGTAGATGAGCTTTGTGGTTTCTGTTTGAACTTTTCTATTTCTAACTACTGGTTCATAAATGAATACATTTGAAAATTGAATGCATCAACAGGACGCTGTTGGCAGTATAAAAATATCTACAGCACCTTGTATTCCCAGGTGGTCTCCCATCCAAGTACTAACCAAGCCCAACACTGCTTAGCTTCCAAGATCAGATGAGATTGGGCGTATCCAGTGTGGTGTAGCTGTAGATGAGCTTTGTGGTTTCTGTTAGAACTTTTCTACTTCTAACTACTGGTTCATAAATGAATACGTTTGAAAATGGAATGCATCAACAGAACGGTGTTGGCAGTATAAAATTATCTACAGCACCTTGTATTCCCAGGTGGTCTCCCATCCAAGTACTAACAAGGCCCAACACTGCTTAGCTTCCAAGATCAGATGAGATTGGGCGTATCCAGTGCGGTGTGGCTGTAGATGAGCTTTATGGTTTCTGTTAGAACTTTTCTACTTCTAACTACTGGTTCATAAATGAATACGTTTGAAAATGGAATGCATCAACAGAACGGTGTTGGCAGTATAAAAATATCTACAGCACCTTGTATTCCCAGGTGGTCTCCCATCCAAGTACTAACCAGGTCCAACACTGTTTAGCTTCCAAGATCAGATGAGATTGGGCGTATCCAGTGTGGTGTGGCTGTAGATGAGCTTTGTGGTTTCTGTTAGAACTTTTCTACTTCTAACTACTGGTTCATAAATGAATACGTTTGAAAATGGAATGCATCAACAGAACGGTGTTGGCAGTATAAAAATATCTACAGCACCTTGTATTCCCAGGTGGTCTCCCCTCCAAGTACTAACCAGGCCCAACACTGCTTAGCTTCCAAGATCAGATGAGATTGGGCGTATCCAGTGTGGTGTGGCTGTAGATGAACTTTGTGGTTTCTGTTAGAACTTTTCTACTTCTAACTACTGGTTCATAAATGAATACGTTTGAAAATGGAATGCATCAACAGAACGGTGTTGGCAGTATAAAAATATCTACAGCACCTTGTATTCCCAGGTGGTCTCCCATACACGTACTGACCAGGCCCAACACTGCTTAGCTTCCAAGATCAGATAAGATTGGGCGTATCCAGTGTGGTGTGGCTGTAGATGAGCTTTGTGGTTTCTGTTTGAACTTTTCTATTTCTAACTACTGGTTCATAAATGAATACATTTGAAAATTGAATGCATCTACAGGACGCTGTTGGCAGTATAAAAATATCTACAGCACCTTGTATTCCCAGGTGGTCTCCCATACAAGTACTAACCAGGCCCAACACTGCTTAGCTTCCAAGATCAGATGAGATTGGGCGTATCCAGTGTGGTGTGGCTGTAGATGAACTTTCTGGTTTCTGTTAGAACTTTTCTACTTCTAACTACTGGTTCATAAATGAATACATTTGAAAATGGAATGCATCAACAGAACGGTGTTGGCAGTATAAAATTATCTACAGCACCTTGTATTCTCAGGTGGTCTCCCATCCAAGTACTAACCAGGCCCAACACTGCTTAACTTCCAAGATCAGATGAGATTGGGCGTATCCAGTGTGGTGTGGCTGTAGATGAACTTTGTGGTTTCTGTTAGAACTTTTCTACTTCTAACTACTGGTTCATAAATGAATACGTTTGAAAATGGAATGCATCAACAGAACGGTGTTGGCAGTATAAAAATATCTACAGCACCTTGTATTCCCAGGTGGTCTCCCATACAAGTACTAACCAGGCCCAACACTGCTTAGCTTCCAAGATCAGATGAGATTGGGCGTATCCAGTGTGGTGTGGCTGTAGATGATCTTTGTGGTTTCTGTTAGAACTTTTCTACTTCTAACTACTGGTTCATAAATTAATACGTTTGAAAATGGAATGCATCAACAGAACGGTGTTGGCAGTATAAAAATATCTACAGCACCTTGTATTCCCAGGTGGTCTCCCATCCAAGTACTAACCAGGCCCAACACTGCTTAGCTTCCAAGATCAGATGAGATTGGGCGTATCCAGTGTGGTGTGGCTGTAGATGAACTTTGTGGTTTCTGTTAGAACTTTTCTACTTCTAACTACTGGTTCATAAATGAATACGTTTGAAAATGGAATGCATCAACAGAACGGTGTTGGCAGTATAAATTAATCTACAGCACCTTGTATTCACAGGTGGTCTCCCACCCAAGTACTGACCAGGCCCAACACTGCTTAGCTTCCAAGATCAGATGAGATTTGGCGTATCCAGTGTGATGTGGCTGTAGATAAGCTTTGTGGTTT
>NC_086446.1:112056062-112061062 GCF_028390025.1 Pseudophryne corroboree | reverse complement strand
TGGTTCATAAATGAATACGTTTGAAAATGGAATGCATCAACAGAACGGTGTTGGCAGTATAAAAATATCTACAGCACCTTGTATTCCCAGGTGGTCTCCCATACAAGTACTAACCAGACCCAACACTGCTTAGCTTCCAAGATCAGATGAGATTGGGCGTATCCAGTGTGGTGTGGCTGTAGATGATCTTTGTGGTTTCTGTTAGAACTTTTCTACTTCTAACTACTGGTTCATAAATTAATACGTTTGAAAATGGAATGCATCAACAGAACGGTGTTGGCAGTATAAAAATATCTACAGCACCTTGTATTCCCAGGTGGTGTCCCATCCAAGTACTAACCAGGCCCAACACTGCTTAGCTTCCAAGATCAGATGAGATTGGGCGTATCCAGTGTTGTGTGGCTGTAGATGAACTTTGTGGTTTCTGTTAGAACTTTTCTACTTCTAACTACTGGTTCATAAATGAATACGTTTGAAAATGGAATGCATCAACAGAACGGTGTTGGCAGTATAAATTAATCTACAGCACCTTGTATTCACAGGTGGTCTCCCACCCAAGTACTGACCAGGCCCAACACTGCTTAGCTTCCAAGATCAGATGAGATTTGGCGTATCCAGTGTGATGTGGCTGTAGATAAGCTTTGTGGTTTCTGTTTGAACTTTTCTACTTCTAACTACTGGTTCATAAATGAATACATTTGAAAATTGAATGCATCAACAGAACGGTGTTGGCAGTATAAAATTATCTACAGCACCTTGTATTCCCAGGTGGTCTCCCATCCAAGTACTAACCAGGCCCAACACTGCTTAGCTTCCAAGATCAGATGAGATTGGGCGTATCCAGTGTGGTGTGGCTGTAGATGAGCTTTCTGGTTTCTGTTAGAACTTTTCTACTTCTAACTACTGGTTCATAAATGAATACATTTGAAAATGGAATGCATCAACAGAACGGTGTTGGCAGTATAAAAATATCTACAGCACCTTGTATTCCCAGGTGGTCTCCCATCCAAGTACTAACCAGGCCCAACACTGCTTAGCTTCCAAGATCAGATGAGATTGGGCGTATCCACTATGGTGTGGCTGTAGATGAACTTTGTGGTTTCTGTTAGAACTTTTCTACTTCTAACTACTGGTTCATAAATGAATACGTTTGAAAATGGAATGCATCAACAGAACGGTGTTGGCAGTATAAAATTATCTACAGCACCTTGCATTCCCAGGTGGTCTCCCATCCAAGTACTAACCAGGCCCAACACTGCTTAGCTTCCAAGATCAGATGAGATTGGGCGTACCCAGTGTGGTGTGGCTGTAGATGAGCTTTATGGTTTCTGTTAGAACTTTTCTACTTCTAACTACTGGTTCATAAATGAATACGTTTGAAAATGGAATGCATCAACAGAACGGTGTTGGCAGTATAAAAATATCTACAGCACCTTGTATTCCCAGGTGGTCTCCCATACAAGTACTGACCAGGCCCAACACTGCTTAGCTTCCAAGATCAGATAAGATTGGGCGTATCCAGTGTGGTGTGGCTGTAGATGAGCTTTGTGGTTTCTGTTTGAACTTTTCTATTTCTAACTACTGGTTCATAAATGAATACATTTGAAAATTGAATGCATCAACAGGACGCTGTTGGCAGTATAAAAATATCTACAGCACCTTGTATTCCCAGGTGGTCTCCCATCCAAGTACTAACCAGGCCCAACACTGCTTAGCTTCCAAGATCAGATGAGATTGGGCGTATCCAGTGTGGTGTGGCTGTAGATGAGCTTTGTGGTTTCTGTTAGAACTTTTCTACTTCTAACTACTGGTTCATAAATTAATACGTTTGAAAATGGAATGCATCAACAGAACGGTGTTGGCAGTATAAAAATATCTACAGCACCTTGTATTCCCAGGTGGTCTCCCATCCAAGTACTAACCAGACCCAACACTGCTTAGCTTCCAAGATCAGATGAGATTGGGCGTATCCAGTGTGGTGTGGCTGTAGATGAGCTTTGTGGTTTCTGTTAGAACTTTTCTACTTCTAACTACTGGTTCATAAATTAATACATTTGAAAATGGAATGCATCAACAGAACGGTGTTGGCAGTATAAAATTATCTACAGCACCTTGTATTCTCAGGTGGTTTCCCATCGAAGTACTAACCAGGCCCAACACTGCTTAGCTTCCAAGATCAGATGAGATTGGGCGTATCCAGTGTGGTGTGGCTGTAGATGAACTTTGTGGTTTCTGTTAGAACTTTTCTACTTCTAACTACTGGTTCATAAATGAATACGTTTGAAAATGGAATGCATCAACAGAACGGTGTTGGCAGTATAAAAATATCTACAGCACCTTGTATTCCCAGGTGGTCTCCCATACAAGTACTAACCAGACCCAACACTGCTTAGCTTCCAAGATCAGATGAGATTGGGCGTATCCAGTGTGGTGTGGCTGTAGATGATCTTTGTGGTTTCTGTTAGAACTTTTCTACTTCTAACTACTGGTTCATAAATTAATACGTTTGAAAATGGAATGCATCAACAGAACGGTGTTGGCAGTATAAAAATATCTACAGCACCTTGTATTCCCAGGTGGTGTCCCATCCAAGTACTAACCAGGCCCAACACTGCTTAGCTTCCAAGATCAGATGAGATTGGGCGTATCCAGTGTTGTGTGGCTGTAGATGAACTTTGTGGTTTCTGTTAGAACTTTTCTACTTCTAACTACTGGTTCATAAATGAATACGTTTGAAAATGGAATGCATCAACAGAACGGTGTTGGCAGTATAAATTAATCTACAGCACCTTGTATTCACAGGTGGTCTCCCACCCAAGTACTGACCAGGCCCAACACTGCTTAGCTTCCAAGATCAGATGAGATTTGGCGTATCCAGTGTGATGTGGCTGTAGATAAGCTTTGTGGTTTCTGTTTGAACTTTTCTACTTCTAACTACTGGTTCATAAATGAATACATTTGAAAATTGAATGCATCAACAGAACGGTGTTGGCAGTATAAAATTATCTACAGCACCTTGTATTCCCAGGTGGTCTCCCATCCAAGTACTAACCAGGCCCAACACTGCTTAGCTTCCAAGATCAGATGAGATTGGGCGTATCCAGTGTGGTGTGGCTGTAGATGAGCTTTCTGGTTTCTGTTAGAACTTTTCTACTTCTAACTACTGGTTCATAAATGAATACATTTGAAAATGGAATGCATCAACAGAACGGTGTTGGCAGTATAAAAATATCTACAGCACCTTGTATTCCCAGGTGGTCTCCCATCCAAGTACTAACCAGGCCCAACACTGCTTAGCTTCCAAGATCAGATGAGATTGGGCGTATCCACTATGGTGTGGCTGTAGATGAACTTTGTGGTTTCTGTTAGAACTTTTCTACTTCTAACTACTGGTTCATAAATGAATACGTTTGAAAATGGAATGCATCAACAGAACGGTGTTGGCAGTATAAAATTATCTACAGCACCTTGCATTCCCAGGTGGTCTCCCATCCAAGTACTAACCAGGCCCAACACTGCTTAGCTTCCAAGATCAGATGAGATTGGGCGTACCCAGTGTGGTGTGGCTGTAGATGAGCTTTATGGTTTCTGTTAGAACTTTTCTACTTCTAACTACTGGTTCATAAATGAATACGTTTGAAAATGGAATGCATCAACAGAACGGTGTTGGCAGTATAAAAATATCTACAGCACCTTGTATTCCCAGGTGGTCTCCCATACAAGTACTGACCAGGCCCAACACTGCTTAGCTTCCAAGATCAGATAAGATTGGGCGTATCCAGTGTGGTGTGGCTGTAGATGAGCTTTGTGGTTTCTGTTTGAACTTTTCTATTTCTAACTACTGGTTCATAAATGAATACATTTGAAAATTGAATGCATCAACAGGACGCTGTTGGCAGTATAAAAATATCTACAGCACCTTGTATTCCCAGGTGGTCTCCCATCCAAGTACTAACCAGGCCCAACACTGCTTAGCTTCCAAGATCAGATGAGATTGGGCGTATCCAGTGTGGTGTGGCTGTAGATGAGCTTTGTGGTTTCTGTTAGAACTTTTCTACTTCTAACTACTGGTTCATAAATTAATACGTTTGAAAATGGAATGCATCAACAGAACGGTGTTGGCAGTATAAAAATATCTACAGCACCTTGTATTCCCAGGTGGTCTCCCATCCAAGTACTAACCAGACCCAACACTGCTTAGCTTCCAAGATCAGATGAGATTGGGCGTATCCAGTGTGGTGTGGCTGTAGATGAGCTTTGTGGTTTCTGTTAGAACTTTTCTACTTCTAACTACTGGTTCATAAATTAATACATTTGAAAATGGAATGCATCAACAGAACGGTGTTGGCAGTATAAAATTATCTACAGCACCTTGTATTCTCAGGTGGTTTCCCATCGAAGTACTAACCAGGCCCAACACTGCTTAGCTTCCAAGATCAGATGAGATTGGGCGTATCCAGTGTGGTGTGGCTGTAGATGAACTTTGTGGTTTCTGTTAGAACTTTTCTACTTCTAACTACTGGTTCATAAATGAATACGTTTGAAAATGGAATGCATCAACAGAACGGTGTTGGCAGTATAAAAATATCTACAGCACCTTGTATTCCCAGGTGGTCTCCCATACAAGTACTAACCAGGCCCAACACTGCTTAGCTTCTAAGATCAGATGAGATTGGGCGTATCCAGTGTGGTGTGGCTGTAGATAATCTTTGTGGTTTCTGTTAGAACTTTTCTACTTCTAACTACTGGTTCATAAATTAATACGTTTGAAAATGGAATGCATCAACAGAACGGTGTTGGCAGTATAAAAATATCTACAGCACCTTGTATTCCCAGGTGGTCTCCCATCCAAGTACTTACCAGGCCCAACACTGCTTAGCTTCCAAGATCAGATGAGATTGGGCGTATCCAGTGTGGTGTGGCTGTAGATGAACTTTGTGGTTTCTGTTAGAACTTTTCTACTTCTAACTACTGGTTCATAAATGAATACGTTTGAAAAT
>NC_086446.1:112048562-112051062 GCF_028390025.1 Pseudophryne corroboree | reverse complement strand
GGTAGTATAAAAATATCTACAGCACCTTGTATTCCCAGGTGGTCTCCCATCCAAGTACTTACCAGGCCCAACACTGCTTAGCTTCCAAGATCAGATGAGATTGGGCGTATCCAGTGTGGTGTGGCTGTAGATGAACTTTGTGGTTTCTGTTAGAACTTTTCTACTTCTAACTACTGGTTCATAAATGAATACGTTTGAAAATGGAATGCATCAACAGAACGGTGTTGGCAGTATAAATTAATCTACAGCACCTTGTATTCACAGGTGGTCTCCCACCCAAGTACTGACCAGGCCCAACACTGCTTAGCTTCCAAGATCAGATGAGATTTGGCGTATCCAGTGTGGTGTGGCTGTAGATGATCTTTGTGGTTTCTGTTAGAACTTTTCTACTTCTAACTACTGGTTCATAAATTAATACGTTTGAAAATGGAATGCATCAACAGAACGGTGTTGGCAGTATAAAAATATCTACAGCACCTTGTATTCCCAGGTGGTGTCCCATCCAAGTACTAACCAGGCCCAACACTGCTTAACTTCCAAGATCAGATGAGATTGGGCGTATCCAGTGTTGTGTGGCTGTAGATGAACTTTGTGGTTTCTGTTAGAACTTTTCTACTTCTAACTACTGGTTCATAAATGAATACGTTTGAAAATGGAATGCATCAACAGAACGGTGTTGGCAGTATAAATTAATCTACAGCACCTTGTATTCACAGGTGGTCTCCCACCCAAGTACTGACCAGGCCCAACACTGCTTAGCTTCCAAGATCAGATGAGATTTGGCGTATCCAGTGTGATGTGGCTGTAGATAAGCTTTGTGGTTTCTGTTTGAACTTTTCTACTTCTAACTACTGGTTCATAAATGAATACATTTGAAAATTGAATGCATCAACAGAACGGTGTTGGCAGTATAAAATTATCTACAGCACCTTGTATTCCCAGGTGGTCTCCCATCCAAGTACTAACCAGGCCCAACACTGCTTAGCTTCCAAGATCAGATGAGATTGGGCGTATCCAGTGTGGTGTGGCTGTAGATGAGCTTTCTGGTTTCTGTTAGAACTTTTCTACTTCTAACTACTGGTTCATAAATGAATACATTTGAAAATGGAATGCATCAACAGAACGGTGTTGGCAGTATAAAAATATCTACAGCACCTTGTATTCCCAGGTGGTCTCCCATCCAAGTACTAACCAGGCCCAACACTGCTTAGCTTCCAAGATCAGATGAGATTGGGCGTATCCACTATGGTGTGGCTGTAGATGAACTTTGTGGTTTCTGTTAGAACTTTTCTACTTCTAACTACTGGTTCATAAATGAATACGTTTGAAAATGGAATGCATCAACAGAACGGTGTTGGCAGTATAAAATTATCTACAGCACCTTGCATTCCCAGGTGGTCTCCCATCCAAGTACTAACCAGGCCCAACACTGCTTAGCTTCCAAGATCAGATGAGATTGGGCGTACCCAGTGTGGTGTGGCTGTAGATGAGCTTTATGGTTTCTGTTAGAACTTTTCTACTTCTAACTACTGGTTCATAAATGAATACGTTTGAAAATGGAATGCATCAACAGAACGGTGTTGGCAGTATAAAAATATCTACAGCACCTTGTATTCCCAGGTGGTCTCCCATACAAGTACTGACCAGGCCCAACACTGCTTAGCTTCCAAGATCAGATAAGATTGGGCGTATCCAGTGTGGTGTGGCTGTAGATGAGCTTTGTGGTTTCTGTTTGAACTTTTCTATTTCTAACTACTGGTTCATAAATGAATACATTTGAAAATTGAATGCATCAACAGGACGCTGTTGGCAGTATAAAAATATCTACAGCACCTTGTATTCCCAGGTGGTCTCCCATCCAAGTACTAACCAGGCCCAACACTGCTTAGCTTCCAAGATCAGATGAGATTGGGCGTATCCAGTGTGGTGTGGCTGTAGATGAGCTTTGTGGTTTCTGTTAGAACTTTTCTACTTCTAACTACTGGTTCATAAATTAATACGTTTGAAAATGGAATGCATCAACAGAACGGTGTTGGCAGTATAAAAATATCTACAGCACCTTGTATTCCCAGGTGGTCTCCCATCCAAGTACTAACCAGACCCAACACTGCTTAGCTTCCAAGATCAGATGAGATTGGGCGTATCCAGTGTGGTGTGGCTGTAGATGAGCTTTGTGGTTTCTGTTAGAACTTTTCTACTTCTAACTACTGGTTCATAAATTAATACGTTTGAAAATGGAATGCATCAACAGAACGGTGTTGGCAGTATAAAATTATCTACAGCACCTTGTATTCTCAGGTGGTTTCCCATCGAAGTACTAACCAGGCCCAACACTGCTTAGCTTCCAAGATCAGATGAGATTGGGCGTATCCAGTGTGGTGTGGCTGTAGATGAACTTTGTGGTTCTGTTAGAACTTTTCTACTTCTAACTACTGGTTCATAAATGAATACGTTTGAAAATGGAATGCATCAACAGAACGGTGTTGGCAGTATAAAAATA
>NC_086446.1:112041062-112043562 GCF_028390025.1 Pseudophryne corroboree | reverse complement strand
TGGTCTCCCATCCAAGTACTAACCAGGCCCAACACTGCTTAGCTTCCAAGATCAGATGAGATTGGGCGTATCCAGTGTGGTGTGGTTGTAGATGAGCTTTGTGGTTTCTGTTAGAACTTTTCTACTTCTAACTACTGGTTCATAAATGAATACGTTTGAAAATGGAATGCATCAACAGAACGGTGTTGGCAGTATAAAAATATCTAAAGCACCTTGTATTCCCAGGTGGTCTCCCATCCAAGTACTAACCAGGCCCAACACTGCTTAGCTTCCAAGATCAGATGAGATTGGGCGTATCCAGTGTGGTGTGGCTGTAGATGAACTTTGCGGTTTCTGTTAGAACTTTTCTACTTCTAACTACTGGTTCATAAATGAATACGTTTGAAAATGGAATGCATCAACAGAACGGTGTTGGCAGTATAAAAATATCTACAGCACCTTGTATTCCCAGGTGGTCTCCCATCCAAGTACTAACCAGGCCCAATACTGCTTAGCTTCCAAGATCAGATGAGATTGGGCGTATCCAGTGTGGTGTGGCTGTAGAAGAGCTTTATGATTTCGGTTAGTACTTTTCTACTTCTAACTACTGGTTCATAAATGAATACGTTTGAAAATGGAATGCATCAACAGAACGGTGTTGGTAGTATAAAAATATCTACAGCACCTTGTATTCCCAGGTGGTCTCCCATCCAAGTACTAACCAGGCCCAATACTGCTTAGCTTCCAAGATCAGATGAGATTGGGCGTATCCAGTGTGGTGTGCCTGTAGAAGAGCTTTATGATTTCTGTTAGTACTTTTCTACTTCTAACTACTGGTTCATAAATGAATACGTTTGAAAATGAAATGCATCAACAGAACGGTGTTGGTAGTATAAAAATATCTACAGCACCTTGTATTCCCAGGTGGTCTCCCATCCAAGTACTTACCAGGCCCAACACTGCTTAGCTTCCAAGATCAGATGAGATTGGGCGTATCCAGTGTGGTGTGGCTGTAGATGAACTTTGTGGTTTCTGTTAGAACTTTTCTACTTCTAACTACTGGTTCATAAATGAATACGTTTGAAAATGGAATGCATCAACAGAACGGTGTTGGCAGTATAAATTAATCTACAGCACCTTGTATTCACAGGTGGTCTCCCACCCAAGTACTGACCAGGCCCAACACTGCTTAGCTTCCAAGATCAGATGAGATTTGGCGTATCCAGTGTGATGTAGCTGTAGATAAGCTTTGTGGTTTCTGTTTGAACTTTTCTACTTCTAACTACTGGTTCATAAATGAATACATTTGAAAATTGAATGCATCAACAGAACGGTGTTGGCAGTATAAAAATATCTACAGCACCTTGTATTCCCAGGTGGTCTCCCATCCAAGTACTTACCAGGCCCAACACTGCTTAGCTTCCAAGATCAGATGAGATTGGGCGTATCCAGTGTGGTGTGGCTGTAGATGAACTTTGTGGTTTCTGTTAGAACTTTTCTACTTCTAACTACTGGTTCATAAATGAATACGTTTGAAAATGGAATGCATCAACAGAACGGTGTTGGCAGTATAAATTAATCTACAGCACCTTGTATTCACAGGTGGTCTCCCACCCAAGTACTGACCAGGCCCAACACTGCTTAGCTTCCAAGATCAGATGAGATTTGGCGTATCCAGTGTGATGTAGCTGTAGATAAGCTTTGTGGTTTCTGTTTGAACTTTTCTACTTCTAACTACTGGTTCATAAATGAATACATTTGAAAATTGAATGCATCAACAGAACGGTGTTGGCAGTATAAAATTATCTACAGCACCTTGTATTCCCAGGTGGTCTCCCATCCAAGTACTAACCAGGCCCAACACTGCTTAGCTTCCAAGATCAGATGAGATTGGGCGTATCCAGTGTGGTGTGGCTGTAGATGAGCTTTGTGGTTTCTGTTAGAACTTTTCTACTTCTAACTACTGGTTCATAAATGAATACATTTGAAAATGGAATGCATCAACAGAACGGTGTTGGCAGTATAAAAATATCTACAGCACCTTGTATTCCCAGGTGGTCTCCCATCCAAGTACTAACCAGGCCCAACACTGCTTAGCTTCCAAGATCAGATGAGATTGGGCGTATCCACTGTGGTGTGGCTGTAGATGAACTTTGTGGTTTCTGTTAGAACTTTTCTACTTCTAACTACTGGTTCATAAATGAATACGTTTGAAAATGGAATGCATCAACAGAACGGTGTTGGCAGTATAAAATTATCTACAGCACCTTGTATTCCCAGGTGGTCTCCCATCCAAGTACTAATCAAGCCCAACACTGCTTAGCTTCCAAGATCAGATGAGATTGGGCGTATCCAGTGTGGTGTGGCTGTAGATGAGCTTTATGGTTTCAGTTAGAACTTTTCTACTTCTAACTACTGGTTCATAAATGAATACGTTTGAAAATGGAATGCATCAACAGAACGGTGTTGGCAGTATAAAAATATCTACAGCACCTTGTATTCCCAGGTGGTCTCCCCTCCA
>NC_086446.1:112023562-112031062 GCF_028390025.1 Pseudophryne corroboree | reverse complement strand
GATTGGGCGTATCCAGTGTGGTGTGGCTGTAGATGAGCTTTGTGGTTTCTGTTTGAACTTTTCTATTTCTAACTACTGGTTCATAAATGAATACATTTGAAAATTGAATGCATCAACAGGACGCTGTTGGCAGTATAAAAATATCTACAGCACCTTGTATTCCCAGGTGGTCTCCCATCCAAGTACTAACCAAGCCCAACACTGCTTAGCTTCCAAGATCAGATGAGATTGGGCGTATCCAGTGTGGTGTAGCTGTAGATGAGCTTTGTGGTTTCTGTTAGAACTTTTCTACTTCTAACTACTGGTTCATAAATGAATACGTTTGAAAATGGAATGCATCAACAGAACGGTGTTGGCAGTATAAAATTATCTACAGCACCTTGTATTCCCAGGTGGTCTCCCATCCAAGTACTAACAAGGCCCAACACTGCTTAGCTTCCAAGATCAGATGAGATTGGGCGTATCCAGTGCGGTGTGGCTGTAGATGAGCTTTATGGTTTCTGTTAGAACTTTTCTACTTCTAACTACTGGTTCATAAATGAATACGTTTGAAAATGGAATGCATCAACAGAACGGTGTTGGCAGTATAAAAATATCTACAGCACCTTGTATTCCCAGGTGGTCTCCCATCCAAGTACTAACCAGGTCCAACACTGTTTAGCTTCCAAGATCAGATGAGATTGGGCGTATCCAGTGTGGTGTGGCTGTAGATGAGCTTTGTGGTTTCTGTTAGAACTTTTCTACTTCTAACTACTGGTTCATAAATGAATACGTTTGAAAATGGAATGCATCAACAGAACGGTGTTGGCAGTATAAAAATATCTACAGCACCTTGTATTCCCAGGTGGTCTCCCCTCCAAGTACTAACCAGGCCCAACACTGCTTAGCTTCCAAGATCAGATGAGATTGGGCGTATCCAGTGTGGTGTGGCTGTAGATGAACTTTGTGGTTTCTGTTAGAACTTTTCTACTTCTAACTACTGGTTCATAAATGAATACGTTTGAAAATGGAATGCATCAACAGAACGGTGTTGGCAGTATAAAAATATCTACAGCACCTTGTATTCCCAGGTGGTCTCCCATACACGTACTGACCAGGCCCAACACTGCTTAGCTTCCAAGATCAGATAAGATTGGGCGTATCCAGTGTGGTGTGGCTGTAGATGAGCTTTGTGGTTTCTGTTTGAACTTTTCTATTTCTAACTACTGGTTCATAAATGAATACATTTGAAAATTGAATGCATCTACAGGACGCTGTTGGCAGTATAAAAATATCTACAGCACCTTGTATTCCCAGGTGGTCTCCCATACAAGTACTAACCAGGCCCAACACTGCTTAGCTTCCAAGATCAGATGAGATTGGGCGTATCCAGTGTGGTGTGGCTGTAGATGAACTTTGTGGTTTCTGTTAGAACTTTTCTACTTCTAACTACTGGTTCATAAATGAATACGTTTGAAAATGGAATGCATCAACAGAACGGTGTTGGCAGTATAAAATTATCTACAGCACCTTGTATTCCCAGGTGGTCTCCCATCCAAGTACTAACCAGGCCCAACACTGCTTAGCTTCCAAGATCAGATGAGATTGGGCGTATCCAGTGTGGTGTTGCTGTAGATGAACTTTGTGGTTTCTGTTAGAACTTTTCTACTTCTAACTACTGGTTCATAAATGAATACGTTTGAAAATGGAATGCATCAACAGAACGGTGTTGGCAGTATAAAAATATCTACAGCACCTTGTATTCCCAGGTGGTCTCCAATCCAAGTACTAACCAGGCCCAATACTGCTTAACTTCCAAGATCAGATGAGATTGGGCGTATCCAGTGTGGTGTGCCTGTAGAAGAGCTTTATGATTTCTGTTAGTACTTTTCTACTTCTAACTACTGGTTCATAAATGAATACGTTTGAAAATGAAATGCATCAACAGAACGGTGTTGGTAGTATAAAAATATCTACAGCACCTTGTATTCCCAGGTGGTCTCCCATCCAAGTACTAACCAGGCCCAATACTGCTTAGTTTCCAAGATCAGATGAGATTGGGCGTATCCAGTGTGGTGTGGCTGTAGATGAGCTTTATGGTTTCTGTTAGTACTTTTCTACTTCTAACTACTGGTTCATAAATAAATACGTTTGAAAATGGAATGCATCAACAGAACGGTGTTGGCAGTATAAAATTATCTACAGCACCTTGTATTCCCAGGTGGTCTCCCATCCAAGTACTAACCAGGCCCAACACTGCTTAGCTTCCAAGATCAGATGAGATTAGGCGTATCCAGTGTGGTGTGGCTGTAGATGAGCTTTGTGGTTTCTGTTAGGACTTTTCTACTTCTAACTACTGGTTCATAAATGAATACGTTTGAAAATGGAATGCATCAACAGAACGGTGTTGGCAGTATAAAATTATCTACAGCACCTTGTATTCCCAGGTGGTCTCCCATCCAAGTACTAACCAGGCCCAACACTGTTTAGCTTCCAAGATCAGATGAGATTGGGCGTATCCAGTGTAGTGTGGCTGTAGATGAACTTTGTGGTTTCTGTTAGTACTTTTCTACTTCTAACTACTGGTTCATAAATGAATACGTTTGAAAATGGAATGCATCAACAGAACGGTGTTGGCAGTATAAAATTATCTACAGCACCTTGTATTCCCAGGTGGTCTCCCATCCAAGTACTAACCAGGCCCAACACTGCTTAGCTTCCAAGATCAGATGAGATTGGGCGTATCCAGTGTGGTGTGGCTGTAGATGAGCTTTGTGGTTTCTGTTAGGACTTTTCTACTTCTAACTACTGGTTCATAAATGAATACGTTTGAAAATGGAATGCATCAACAGAACGATGTTGGCAGTATAAAAAAAAATATCTACAGCACCTTGTATTCCCAGGTGGTCTCCCATCCAAGTACTAACCAGGCCCAACACTACTTATCTTCCAAGATCAGATGAGATTGGGCGTATCCAGTGTGGTGTGGCTGTAGATGAGCTTTGTGGTTTCTGTTAGAACTTTTCTACTTCTAACTACTGGTTCATAAATGAATACGTTTGAAAATGGAATGCATCAACAGAACGGTGTTGGCAGTATAAAAATATCTACAGCACCTTGTATTCCCAGGTGGTCTCCCATCCAAGTACTAACCAGGCCCAACACTGCTTAGCTTCTAAGATCAGATGAGATTGGGCGTATCCAGTGTGGTGTGGCTGTAGATGAGCTTTATGGTTTCTGTTAGAACTTTTCTACTTCTAACTACTGGTTCATAAATGAATACGTTTGAAAATGGAATGCATCAACAGAACGGTGTTGGCAGTATAAAAATATCTACAGCACCTTGTATTCCCAGGTGGTCTCCCATCCAAGTACTGACCAGGCCCAACACTGCTTAGCTTCCAAGATCAGATGAGATTTGGCGTATCCAGTGTGATGTGGCTGTAGATGAGCTTTGTAGTTTCTGTTTGAACTTTTCTACTTCTAACTACTGGTTCATAAATGAATACACTCGAAAATTGAATGCATCAACAGAACGGTGTTGGCAGTATAAAAATATCTACAGAACCTTGTATTCCCAGGTGGTCTCCCATCCAAGTACTAACCAGGCCCAACACTGCTTAGCTTCCAAGATCAGATGAGATTGGGCGTATCCAGTGTGGTGTGGTTGTAGATGAGCTTTGTGGTTTCTGTTAGAACTTTTCTACTTCTAACTACTGGTTCATAAATGAATACGTTTGAAAATGGAATGCATCAACAGAACGGTGTTGGCAGTATAAAAATATCTAAAGCACCTTGTATTCCCAGGTGGTCTCCCATCCAAGTACTAACCAGGCCCAACACTGCTTAGCTTCCAAGATCAGATGAGATTGGGCGTATCCAGTGTGGTGTGGCTGTAGATGAACTTTGTGGTTTCTGTTAGAACTTTTCTACTTCTAACTACTGGTTCATAAATGAATACGTTTGAAAATGGAATGCATCAACAGAACGGTGTTGGCAGTATAAAAATATCTACAGCACCTTGTATTCCCAGGTGGTCTCCCATCCAAGTACTAACCAGGCCCAACACTGCTTAGCTTCCAAGATCAGATGAGATTGGGCGAATCCAGTGTGGTGTGGCTGTAGATGAGCTTTGTGGTTTCTGTTAGAACTTTTCTACTTCTAACTACTGGTTCATAAATGAATACGTTTGAAAATGGAATGCATCAACAGAACGGTGTTGGCAGTATAAAAATATCTACAGCACCTTGTATTCCCAGGTGGTCTCCCATCCAAGTACTAACCAGGCCCAACACTGCTTAGCTTCCAAGACCAGATGAGATTGGGCGTATCCAGTGTGGTGTGGCTGTAGATGAACTTTGTGGTTTTTGTTAGAACTTTTCTACTTCTAACTACTGGTTCATAAATGAATACGTTTGAAAATGGAATGCATCAACAGAACGGTGTTGGCAGTATAAAATTATCTACAGCACCTTGTATTCCCAGGTGGTCTCCCATCCAAGTACTAACCAGGCCCAACACTGCTTAGCTTCCAAGATCAGATGAGATTGGGCGTATCCAGTGTGGTGTGGCTGTAGATGAACTTTGTGGTTTCTGTTAGAACTTTTCTACTTCTAACTACTGGTTCATAAATGAATACGTTTGAAAATGGAATGCATCAACAGAACGGTGTTGGCAGTATAAAAATATCTACAGCACCTTGTATTCCCAGGTGGTCTCCCATACAAGTACTGACCAGGCCCAACACTGCTTAGCTTCCAATATCAGATAAGATTGGGCGTATCCAGTGTGGTGTGGCTGTAGATGAGCTTTGTGGTTTCTGTTTGAACTTTTCTATTTCTAACTACTGGTTCATAAATGAATACATTTGAAAATTGAATGCATCAACAGGACGCTGTTGGCAGTATAA
Source organism: Pseudophryne corroboree (assembly GCF_028390025.1). Classification (NCBI taxonomy): domain Eukaryota; kingdom Metazoa; phylum Chordata; class Amphibia; order Anura; family Myobatrachidae; genus Pseudophryne; species Pseudophryne corroboree. The sequence continues at coordinate 112,026,174 of NC_086446.1, read as the reverse complement.
AAATATCTACAGCACCTTGTATTCCCAGGTGGTCTCCCATCCAAGTACTAACCAAGCCCAACACTGCTTAGCTTCCAAGATCAGATGAGATTGGGCGTATCCAGTGTGGTGTAGCTGTAGATGAGCTTTGTGGTTTCTGTTAGAACTTTTCTACTTCTAACTACTGGTTCATAAATGAATACGTTTGAAAATGGAATGCATCAACAGAACGGTGTTGGCAGTATAAAATTATCTACAGCACCTTGTATTCCCAGGTGGTCTCCCATCCAAGTACTAACAAGGCCCAACACTGCTTAGCTTCCAAGATCAGATGAGATTGGGCGTATCCAGTGCGGTGTGGCTGTAGATGAGCTTTATGGTTTCTGTTAGAACTTTTCTACTTCTAACTACTGGTTCATAAATGAATACGTTTGAAAATGGAATGCATCAACAGAACGGTGTTGGCAGTATAAAAATATCTACAGCACCTTGTATTCCCAGGTGGTCTCCCATCCAAGTACTAACCAGGTCCAACACTGTTTAGCTTCCAAGATCAGATGAGATTGGGCGTATCCAGTGTGGTGTGGCTGTAGATGAGCTTTGTGGTTTCTGTTAGAACTTTTCTACTTCTAACTACTGGTTCATAAATGAATACGTTTGAAAATGGAATGCATCAACAGAACGGTGTTGGCAGTATAAAAATATCTACAGCACCTTGTATTCCCAGGTGGTCTCCCCTCCAAGTACTAACCAGGCCCAACACTGCTTAGCTTCCAAGATCAGATGAGATTGGGCGTATCCAGTGTGGTGTGGCTGTAGATGAACTTTGTGGTTTCTGTTAGAACTTTTCTACTTCTAACTACTGGTTCATAAATGAATACGTTTGAAAATGGAATGCATCAACAGAACGGTGTTGGCAGTATAAAAATATCTACAGCACCTTGTATTCCCAGGTGGTCTCCCATACACGTACTGACCAGGCCCAACACTGCTTAGCTTCCAAGATCAGATAAGATTGGGCGTATCCAGTGTGGTGTGGCTGTAGATGAGCTTTGTGGTTTCTGTTTGAACTTTTCTATTTCTAACTACTGGTTCATAAATGAATACATTTGAAAATTGAATGCATCTACAGGACGCTGTTGGCAGTATAAAAATATCTACAGCACCTTGTATTCCCAGGTGGTCTCCCATACAAGTACTAACCAGGCCCAACACTGCTTAGCTTCCAAGATCAGATGAGATTGGGCGTATCCAGTGTGGTGTGGCTGTAGATGAACTTTCTGGTTTCTGTTAGAACTTTTCTACTTCTAACTACTGGTTCATAAATGAATACATTTGAAAATGGAATGCATCAACAGAACGGTGTTGGCAGTATAAAATTATCTACAGCACCTTGTATTCTCAGGTGGTCTCCCATCCAAGTACTAACCAGGCCCAACACTGCTTAACTTCCAAGATCAGATGAGATTGGGCGTATCCAGTGTGGTGTGGCTGTAGATGTATTTTGTGGTTTCTGTTAGAACTTTTCTACTTCTAACTACTGGTTCATAAATGAATACGTTTGAAAATGGAATGCATCAACAGAACGGTGTTGGCAGTATAAAAATATCTACAGCACCTTGTATTCCCAGGTGGTCTCCCATACAAGTACTAACCAGGCCCAACACTGCTTAGCTTCCAAGATCAGATGAGATTGGGCGTATCCAGTGTGGTGTGGCTGTAGATGATCTTTGTGGTTTCTGTTAGAACTTTTCTACTTCTAACTACTGGTTCATAAATTAATACGTTTGAAAATGGAATGCATCAACAGAACGGTGTTGGCAGTATAAAAATATCTACAGCACCTTGTATTCCCAGGTGGTCTCCCATCCAAGTACTAACCAGGCCCAACACTGCTTAGCTTCCAAGATCAGATGAGATTGGGCGTATCCAGTGTGGTGTGGCTGTAGATGAACTTTGTGGTTTCTGTTAGAACTTTTCTACTTCTAACTACTGGTTCATAAATGAATACGTTTGAAAATGGAATGCATCAACAGAACGGTGTTGGCAGTATAAATTAATCTACAGCACCTTGTATTCACAGGTGGTCTCCCACCCAAGTACTGACCAGGCCCAACACTGCTTAGCTTCCAAGATCAGATGAGATTTGGCGTATCCAGTGTGATGTGGCTGTAGATAAGCTTTGTGGTTTCTGTTTGAACTTTTCTACTTCTAACTACTGGTTCATAAATGAATACATTTGAAAATTGAATGCATCAACAGAACGGTGTTGGCAGTATAAAATTATCTACAGCACCTTGTATTCCCAGGTGGTCTCCAATCCAATTACTAACCAGGCCCAACACTGCTTAGCTTCCAAGATCAGATGAGATTGGGCGTATCCAGTGTGGTGTGGCTGTAGATGAGCTTTGTGGTTTCTGTTTGAACTTTTCTACTTCTAACTACTGGTTCATAAATGAATACATTTGAAAATGGAATGCATCAACAGAACGGTGTTGGCAGTATAAAAATATCTACAGCACCTTGTATTCCCAGGTGGTCTCCCATCCAAGTACTAACCAGGCCCAACACTGCTTAGCTTCCAAGATCAGATGAGATTGGGCGTATCCACTGTGGTGTGGCTGTAGATGAAC
>NC_086446.1:112013562-112018562 GCF_028390025.1 Pseudophryne corroboree | reverse complement strand
TTCTAACTACTGGTTCATAAATGAATACATTTGAAAATTGAATGCATCAACAGGACGCTGTTGGCAGTATAAAAATATCTACAGCACCTTGTATTCCCAGGTGGTCTCCCATCCAAGTACTAACCAGGCCCAACACTGCTTAGCTTCCAAGATCAGATGAGATTGGGCGTATCCAGTGTGGTGTGGCTGTAGATGAGCTTTGTGGTTTCTGTTAGAACTTTTCTACTTCTAACTACTGGTTCATAAATTAATACGTTTGAAAATGGAATGCATCAACAGAACGGTGTTGGCAGTATAAAAATATCTACAGCACCTTGTTTTCCCAGGTGGTCTCCCATCCAAGTACTAACCAGGCCCAACACTGCTTAGCTTCCAAGATCAGATGAGATTGGGCGTATCCAGTGTGGTGTGGCTGTAGATGAGCTTTGTGGTTTCTGTTAGAACTTTTCTACTTCTAACTACTGGTTCATAAATTAATACGTTTGAAAATGGAATGCATCAACAGAACGGTGTTGGCAGTATAAAAATATCTACAGCACCTTGTATTCCCAGGTGGTCTCCCATACAAGTACTAACCAGGCCCAACACTGCTTAGCTTTCAAGATCAGATGAGATTGGGCGTATCCAGTGTGGTGTGGCTGTAGATGAACTTTGTGGTTTCTGTTAGAACTTTTCTACTTCTAACTACTGGTTCATAAATGAATACGTTTGAAAATGGAATGCATCAACAGAACGGTGTTGGCAGTATAAAAATATCTACAGCACCTTGTATTCCCAGGTGGTCTCCCATACAAGTACTAACCAGACCCAACACTGCTTAGCTTCCAAGATCAGATGAGATTGGGCGTATCCAGTGTGGTGTGGCTGTAGATGATCTTTGTGGTTTCTGTTAGAACTTTTCTACTTCTAACTACTGGTTCATAAATTAATACGTTTGAAAATGGAATGCATCAACAGAACGGTGTTGGCAGTATAAAAATATCTACAGCACCTTGTATTCCCAGGTGGTGTCCCATCCAAGTACTAACCAGGCCCAACACTGCTTAGCTTCCAAGATCAGATGAGATTGGGCGTATCCAGTGTTGTGTGGCTGTAGATGAACTTTGTGGTTTCTGTTAGAACTTTTCTACTTCTAACTACTGGTTCATAAATGAATACGTTTGAAAATGGAATGCATCAACAGAACGGTGTTGGCAGTATAAATTAATCTACAGCACCTTGTATTCACAGGTGGTCTCCCACCCAAGTACTGACCAGGCCCAACACTGCTTAGCTTCCAAGATCAGATGAGATTTGGCGTATCCAGTGTGATGTGGCTGTAGATAAGCTTTGTGGTTTCTGTTTGAACTTTTCTACTTCTAACTACTGGTTCATAAATGAATACATTTGAAAATTGAATGCATCAACAGAACGGTGTTGGCAGTATAAAATTATCTACAGCACCTTGTATTCCCAGGTGGTCTCCCATCCAAGTACTAACCAGGCCCAACACTGCTTAGCTTCCAAGATCAGATGAGATTGGGCGTATCCAGTGTGGTGTGGCTGTAGATGAGCTTTCTGGTTTCTGTTAGAACTTTTCTACTTCTAACTACTGGTTCATAAATGAATACATTTGAAAATGGAATGCATCAACAGAACGGTGTTGGCAGTATAAAAATATCTACAGCACCTTGTATTCCCAGGTGGTCTCCCATCCAAGTACTAACCAGGCCCAACACTGCTTAGCTTCCAAGATCAGATGAGATTGGGCGTATCCACTATGGTGTGGCTGTAGATGAACTTTGTGGTTTCTGTTAGAACTTTTCTACTTCTAACTACTGGTTCATAAATGAATACGTTTGAAAATGGAATGCATCAACAGAACGGTGTTGGCAGTATAAAATTATCTACAGCACCTTGCATTCCCAGGTGGTCTCCCATCCAAGTACTAACCAGGCCCAACACTGCTTAGCTTCCAAGATCAGATGAGATTGGGCGTACCCAGTGTGGTGTGGCTGTAGATGAGCTTTATGGTTTCTGTTAGAACTTTTCTACTTCTAACTACTGGTTCATAAATGAATACGTTTGAAAATGGAATGCATCAACAGAACGGTGTTGGCAGTATAAAAATATCTACAGCACCTTGTATTCCCAGGTGGTCTCCCATACAAGTACTGACCAGGCCCAACACTGCTTAGCTTCCAAGATCAGATAAGATTGGGCGTATCCAGTGTGGTGTGGCTGTAGATGAGCTTTGTGGTTTCTGTTTGAACTTTTCTATTTCTAACTACTGGTTCATAAATGAATACATTTGAAAATTGAATGCATCAACAGGACGCTGTTGGCAGTATAAAAATATCTACAGCACCTTGTATTCCCAGGTGGTCTCCCATACAAGTACTAACCAGGCCCAACACTGCTTAGCTTCCAAGATCAGATGAGATTGGGCATATCCAGTGTGGTGTGGCTGTAGATGAGCTTTGTGGTTTCTGTTAGAACTTTTCTACTTCTAACTACTGGTTCATAAATTAATACGTTTGAAAATGGAATGCATCAACAGAACGGTGTTGGCAGTATAAAATTATCTACAGCACCTTGTATTCTCAGGTGGTCTCCCATCGAAGTACTAACCAGGCCCAACACTGCTTAGCTTCCAAGATCAGATGAGATTGGGCGTATCCAGTGTGGTGTGGCTGTAGATGAACTTTGTGGTTTCTGTTAGAACTTTTCTACTTCTAACTACTGGTTCATAAATGAATACGTTTGAAAATGGAATGCATCAACAGAACGGTGTTGGCAGTATAAAAATATCTACAGCACCTTGTATTCCCAGGTGGTCTCCCATACAAGTACTAACCAGGCCCAACACTGCTTAGCTTCCAAGATCAGATGAGATTGGGCGTATCCAGTGTGGTGTGGCTGTAGATAATCTTTGTGGTTTCTGTTAGAACTTTTCTACTTCTAACTACTGGTTCATAAATTAATACGTTTGAAAATGGAATGCATCAACAGAACGGTGTTGGCAGTATAAAAATATCTACAGCACCTTGTATTCCCAGGTGGTCTCCCATCCAAGTACTTACCAGGCCCAACACTGCTTAGCTTCCAAGATCAGATGAGATTGGGCGTATCCAGTGTGGTGTGACTGTAGATGAACTTTGTGGTTTCTGTTAGAACTTTTCTACTTCTAACTACTGGTTCATAAATGAATACGTTTGAAAATGGAATGCATCAACAGAACGGTGTTGGCAGTATAAATTAATCTACAGCACCTTGTATTCACAGGTGGTCTCCCACCCAAGTACTGACCAGGCCCAACACTGCTTAGCTTCCAAGATCAGATGAGATTTGGCGTATCCAGTGTGATGTAGCTGTAGATAAGCTTTGTGGTTTCTGTTTGAACTTTTCTACTTCTAACTACTGGTTCATAAATGAATACATTTGAAAATTGAATGCATCAACAGAACGGTGTTGGCAGTATAAAATTATCTACAGCACCTTGTATTCCCAGGTGGTCTCCCATCCAAGTACTAACCAGGCCCAACACTGCTTAGCTTCCAAGATCAGATGAGATTGGGCGTATCCAGTGTGGTGTGGCTGTAGATGAGCTTTGTGGTTTCTGTTAGAACTTTTCTACTTCTAACTACTGGTTCATAAATGAATACATTTGAAAATGGAATGCATCAACAGAACGGTGTTGGCAGTATAAAAATATCTACAGCACCTTGTATTCCCAGGTGGTCTCCCATCCAAGTACTAACCAGGCCCAACACTGCTTAGCTTCCAAGATCAGATGAGATTGGGCGTATCCACTGTGGTGTGGCTGTAGATGAACTTTGTGGTTTCTGTTAGAACTTTTCTACTTCTAACTACTGGTTCATAAATGAATACGTTTGAAAATGGAATACATCAACAGAACGGTGTTGGCAGTATAAAATTATCTACAGCACCTTGTATTCCCAGGTGGTCTCCCATCCAAGTACTAATCAAGCCCAACACTGCTTAGCTTCCAAGATCAGATGAGATTGGGCGTATCCAGTGTGGTGTGGCTGTAGATGAGCTTTATGGTTTCAGTTAGAACTTTTCTACTTCTAACTACTGGTTCATAAATGAATACGTTTGAAAATGGAATGCATCAACAGAACGGTGTTGGCAGTATAAAAATATCTACAGCACCTTGTATTCCCAGGTGGTCTCCCCTCCAAGTACTAACCAGGCCCAACACTGCTTAGCTTCCAAGATCAGATGAGATTGGGTGTATCCAGTGTGGTGTGGCTGTAGATGAACTTTGTGGTTTCTGTTAGAACTTTTCTACTTCTAACTACTGGTTCATAAATGAATACGTTTGAAAATGGAATGCATCAACAGAAAGGTGTTGGCAGTATAAAAATATCTACAGCACCTTGCATTCCCAGGTGGTCTCCCATACAAGTACTGACCAGGCCCAACACTGCTTAGCTTCCAAGATCAGATAAGATTGGGCGTATCCAGTGTGGTGTGGCTGTAGATGAGCTTTGTGGTTTCTGTTTGAACTTTTCTATTTCTAACTACTGGTTCATAAATGAATACATTTGAAAATTGAATGCATCAACAGGACGCTGTTGGCAGTATAAAAATATCTACAGCACCTTGTATTCCCAGGTGGTCTCCCATCCAAGTACTAACCAGGCCCAACACTGCTTAGCTTCCAAGATCAGATGAGATTGGGCGTATCCAGTGTGGTGTAGCTGTAGATGAACTTTGTGGTTTCTGTTAGAACTTTTCTACTTCTAACTAATGGTTCATAAATGAATACGTTTGAAAATGGAATGCATCAACAGAACGGTGTTGGCAGTATAAAAATATCTACAGCACCTTGTATTCCCAGGTGGTCTCCCATACAAGTACTGACCAGGCCCAACACCTCTTAGTTTCCAAGATCAGATGAGATTGGGCGTATCCAGTGTGATGTGGCTGTAGATGAGCTTTGTGGTTTCAGTTTGAACTTTTCTACTTTTAACTACTGGTTCATAAATGAATAC
>NC_086446.1:111991062-111998562 GCF_028390025.1 Pseudophryne corroboree | reverse complement strand
ACAAGTACTAACCAGGCCCAACACTGCTTAGCTTCCAAGATCAGATGAGATTGGGCGTATCCAGTGTGGTGTGGCTGTAGATAATCTTTGTGGTTTCTGTAAGAAATTTTCTACTTCTAACTACTGGTTCATAAATTAATACGTTTGAAAATGGAATGCATCAACAGAACGGTGTTGGCAGTATAAAAATATCTACAGCACCTTGTATTCCCAGGTGGTCTCCCATCCAAGTACTAACCAGGCCCAACACTGCTTAGCTTCCAAGATCAGATGAGATTGGGCATATCCAGTGTGGTGTGGCTGTAGATGAACTTTGTGGTTTCTGTTAGAACTTTTCTACTTCCTTCTACTGGTTCATAAATGAATACGTTTGAAAATGGAATGCATCAACAGAACGGTGTTGGCAGTATAAATTAATCTACAGCACCTTGTATTCACAGGTGGTCTCCCACCCAAGTACTGACCAGGCCCAACACTGCTTAGCTTCCAAGATCAGATGAGATTTGGCGTATCCAGTGTGATGTGGCTGTAGATAAGCTTTGTGGTTTCTGTTTGAACTTTTCTACTTCTAACTACTGGTTCATAAATGAATACATTTGAAAATTGAATGCATCAACAGAACGGTGTTGGCAGTATAAAATTATCTACAGCACCTTGTATTCCCAGGTGGTCTCCCATCCAAGTACTAACCAGGCCCAACACTGCTTAGCTTCCAAGATCAGATGAGATTGGGCATATCCAGTGTGGTGTGGCTGTAGATGAGCTTTGTAGTTTCTGTTAGAACTTTTCTACTTCTAACTACTGGTTCATAAATGAATACATTTGAAAATGGAATGCATCAACAGAACGGTGTTGGCAGTATAAAAATATCTACAACACCTTGTATTCCCAGGTGGTCTCCCATCCAAGTACTAACCAGGCCCAACACTGCTTAGCTTCCAAGATCAGATGAGATTGGGCGTATCCACTGTGGTGTGGCTGTAGATGAACTTTGTGGTTTCTGTTAGAACTTTTCTACTTCTAACTACTGGTTCATAAATGAATACGTTTGAAAATGGAATGCATCAACAGAACGGTGTTGGCAGTATAAAAATATCTACAGCACCTTGTATTCCCAGGTGGTCTCCCATACAAGTACTGACCAGGCCCAACACTGCTTAGCTTCCAAGATCAGATAAGATTGGGCGTATCCAGTGTGGTGTGGCTGTAGATGAGCTTTGTGGTTTCTGTTTGAACTTTTCTATTTCTAACTACTGGTTCATAAATGAATACATTTGAAAATTGAATGCATCAACAGGACGCTGTTGGCAGTATAAAAATATCTACAGCACCTTGTATTCCCAGGTGGTCTCCCATCCAAGTACTAACCAGGCCCAACACTGCTTAGCTTCCAAGATCAGATGAGATTGGGCGTATCCAGTGTGGTGTGGCTGTAGATGAGCTTTGTGGTTTCTGTTAGAACTTTTCTACTTCTAACTACTGGTTCATAAATTAATACGTTTGAAAATGGAATGCATCAACAGAACGGTGTTGGCAGTATAAAAATATCTACAGCACCTTGTATTCCCAGGTGGTCTCCCATCCAAGTACTAACCAGGCCCAACACTGCTTAGCTTCCAAGATCAGATGAGATTGGGCGTATCCAGTGTGGTGTGGCTGTAGATGAGCTTTGTGGTTTCTGTTAGAACTTTTCTACTTCTAACTACTGGTTCATAAATTAATACGTTTGAAAATGGAATGCATCAACAGAACGGTGTTGGCAGTATAAAATTATCTACAGCACCTTGTATTCTCAGGTGGTCTCCCATCAAAGTACTAACCAGGCCCAACACTGCTTAGCTTCCAAGATCAGATGAGATTGGGCGTATCCAGTGTGGTGTGGCTGTAGATGAACTTTGTGGTTTCTGTTAGAACTTTTCTACTTCTAACTACTGGTTCATAAATGAATACGTTTGAATATGGAATGCATCAACAGAACGGTGTTGGCAGTATAAAAATATCTACAGCACCTTGTATTCCCAGGTGGTCTCCCATACAAGTACTAACCAGGCCCAACACTGCTTAGCTTCCAAGATCAGATGAGATTGGGCGTATCCAGTGTGGTGTGGCTGTAGATAATCTTTGTGGTTTCTGTTAGAACTTTTCTACTTCTAACTACTGGTTCATAAATGAATACGTTTGAATATGGAATGCATCAACAGAACGGTGTTGGCAGTATAAAAATATCTACAGCACCTTGTATTCCCAGGTGGTCTCCCATACAAGTACTAACCAGGCCCAACACTGCTTAGCTTCCAAGATCAGATGAGATTGGGCGTATCCAGTGTGGTGTGGCTGTAGATGAACTTTGTGGTTTCTGTTAGAACTTTTCTACTTCCTTCTACTGGTTCATAAATGAATACGTTTGAAAATGGAATGCATCAACAGAACGGTGTTGGCAGTATAAATTAATCTACAGCACCTTGTATTCACAGGTGGTCTCCCACCCAAGTACTGACCAGGCCCAACACTGCTTAGCTTCCAAGATCAGATGAGATTTGGCGTATCCAGTGTGATGTGGCTGTAGATAAGCTTTGTGGTTTCTGTTTGAACTTTTCTACTTCTAACTACTGGTTCATAAATGAATACATTTGAAAATTGAATGCATCAACAGAACGGTGTTGGCAGTATAAAATTATCTACAGCACCTTGTATTCCCAGGTGGTCTCCCATCCAAGTACTAACCAGGCCCAACACTGCTTAGCTTCCAAGATCAGATGAGATTGGGCATATCCAGTGTGGTGTGGCTGTAGATGAGCTTTGTAGTTTCTGTTAGAACTTTTCTACTTCTAACTACTGGTTCATAAATGAATACATTTGAAAATGGAATGCATCAACAGAACGGTGTTGGCAGTATAAAAATATCTACAACACCTTGTATTCCCAGGTGGTCTCCCATCCAAGTACTAACCAGGCCCAACACTGCTTAGCTTCCAAGATCAGATGAGATTGGGCGTATCCACTGTGGTGTGGCTGTAGATGAACTTTGTGGTTTCTGTTAGAACTTTTCTACTTCTAACTACTGGTTCATAAATGAATACGTTTGAAAATGGAATGCATCAACAGAACGGTGTTGGCAGTATAAAAATATCTACAGCACCTTGTATTCCCAGGTGGTCTCCCATACAAGTACTGACCAGGCCCAACACTGCTTAGCTTCCAAGATCAGATAAGATTGGGCGTATCCAGTGTGGTGTGGCTGTAGATGAGCTTTGTGGTTTCTGTTTGAACTTTTCTATTTCTAACTACTGGTTCATAAATGAATACATTTGAAAATTGAATGCATCAACAGGACGCTGTTGGCAGTATAAAAATATCTACAGCACCTTGTATTCCCAGGTGGTCTCCCATCCAAGTACTAACCAGGCCCAACACTGCTTAGCTTCCAAGATCAGATGAGATTGGGCGTATCCAGTGTGGTGTGGCTGTAGATGAGCTTTGTGGTTTCTGTTAGAACTTTTCTACTTCTAACTACTGGTTCATAAATTAATACGTTTGAAAATGGAATGCATCAACAGAACGGTGTTGGCAGTATAAAAATATCTACAGCACCTTGTATTCCCAGGTGGTCTCCCATCCAAGTACTAACCAGGCCCAACACTGCTTAGCTTCCAAGATCAGATGAGATTGGGCGTATCCAGTGTGGTGTGGCTGTAGATGAGCTTTGTGGTTTCTGTTAGAACTTTTCTACTTCTAACTACTGGTTCATAAATTAATACGTTTGAAAATGGAATGCATCAACAGAACGGTGTTGGCAGTATAAAATTATCTACAGCACCTTGTATTCTCAGGTGGTCTCCCATCAAAGTACTAACCAGGCCCAACACTGCTTAGCTTCCAAGATCAGATGAGATTGGGCGTATCCAGTGTGGTGTGGCTGTAGATGAACTTTGTGGTTTCTGTTAGAACTTTTCTACTTCTAACTACTGGTTCATAAATGAATACGTTTGAATATGGAATGCATCAACAGAACGGTGTTGGCAGTATAAAAATATCTACAGCACCTTGTATTCCCAGGTGGTCTCCCATACAAGTACTAACCAGGCCCAACACTGCTTAGCTTCCAAGATCAGATGAGATTGGGCGTATCCAGTGTGGTGTGGCTGTAGATAATCTTTGTGGTTTCTGTTAGAACTTTTCTACTTCTAACTACTGGTTCATAAATGAATACGTTTGAAAATGGAATGCATCAACAGAACGGTGTTGGCAGTATAAAATTATCTACAGCACCTTGTATTCCCAGGTGGTCTCCCATCCAAGTACTAACCAGGCCCAAAACTGCTTAGCTTCCAAGATCAGATGAGATTGGGCGTTCTCCAGTGTGGTGTGGCTGTAGATGAGCTTTATGGTTTCTGTTAGAACTTTTCTACTTCTAACTACTGGTTCATAAATGAATACGTTTGAAAATGGAATGCATCAACAGAACGGTGTTGGCAGTATAAAAATATCTACAGCACCTTGTATTCCCAGGTGGTTTCCCATCCAAGTACTAACCAGGCCCAACACTGCTTAGCTTCCAAAATCAGATGAGATTGGGCGTATCCAGTGTGGTGTGGCTGTAGATGAGCTTTGTGGTTTCTGTTAGAACTTTTCTACTTGTAACTACTGGTTCATAAATGAATACGTTTGAAAATGGAATGCATCAACAGAACGGTGTTGGCAGTATAAAATTATCTACAGCACCTTGTATTCCCAGGTGGTCTCCCATCCAAGTACTAACCAGGCCCAACACTGCTTAGCTTCCAAGATCAGATGAGATTGGGCGTATCCAGTCTGGTGTGGCTGTAGATGAGCTTTATGGTTTCTGTTAGAACTTTTCTACTTCTAACTACTGGTTCATAAATGAATACGTTTGAAAATGGAATGCATCAACAGAACGGTGTTGGCAGTATAAAAATATCTACAGCACCTTGTATTCCCAGGTGGTCTCCCATACAAGTACTGACCAGGCCCAACACTGCTTAGCTTCCAAGATCAGATAAGATTGGGCGTATCCAGTGTGGTGTGGCTGTAGATGAGCTTTGTGGTTTCTGTTTGAACTTTTCTATTTCTAACTACTGGTTCATAAATGAATACATTTGAAAATTGAATGCATCCACAGGACGCTGTTGGCAGTATAAAAATATCTACAGCACCTTGTATTCCCAGGTGGTCTCCCATACAAGTACTAACCAGGCCCAACACTGCTTAGCTTCCAAGATCAGATGAGATTGGGCGTATCCAGTGTGGTGTGGCTGTAGATGATCTTTGTGGTTTCTGTTAGAACTTTTCTACTTCTAACTACTGGTTCGTAAATTAATACGTTTGAAAATGGAATGCATCAACAGAACGGTGTTGGCAGTATAAAAATATCTACAGCACCTTGTATTCCCAGGTGGTCTCCCATCCAAGTACTAACCAGGCCCAACACTGCTTAGCTTCCAAGATCAGATGAGATTGGGCGTATCCAGTGTTGTGTGGCTGTAGATGAACTTTGTGGTTTCTGTTAGAACTTTTCTACTTCTAACTACTGGTTCATAAATGAATACGTTTGAAAATGGAATGCATCAACAGAACGGTGTTGGCAGTATAAATTAATCTACAGCACCTTGTATTCACAGGTGGTCTCCCACCCAAGTACTGACCAGGCCCAACACTGCTTAGCTTCCAAGATCAGATGAGATTTGGCGTATCCAGTGTGATGTGGCTGTAGATAAGCTTTGTGGTTTCTGTTTGAACTTTTCTACTTCTAACTACTGGTTCATAAATGAATACATTTGAAAATTGAATGCATCAACAGAACGGTGTTGGCAGTATAAAATTATCTACAGCACCTTGTATTCCCAGGTGGTCTCCCATCCAAGTACTAACCAGGCCCAACACTGCTTAGCTTCCAAGATCAGATGAGATTGGGCGTATCCAGTGTGGTGTGGCTGTAGATGAGCTTTGTGGTTTCTGTTAGAACTTTTCTACTTCTAACTACTGGTTCATAAATGAATACATTTGAAAATGGAATGCATCAACAGAACGGTGTTGGCAGTATAAAAATATCTACAGCACCTTGTATTCCCAGGTGGTCTCCCATCCAAGTACTAACCAGGCCCAACACTGCTTAGCTTCCAAGATCAGATGAGATTGGGCGTATCCACTGTGGTGTGGCTGTAGATGAACTTTGTGGTTTCTGTTAGAACTTTTCTACTTCTAACTACTGGTTCATAAATGAATACGTTTGAAAATGGAATGCATCAACAGAACGGTGTTGGCAGTATAAAAATATCTACAGCACCTTGTATTCCCAGGTGGTCTCCCATACAAGTACTGACCAGGCCCAACACTGCTTAGCTTCCAAGATCAGATAAGATTGGGCGTATCCAGTGTGGTGTGGCTGTAGATGAGCTTTGTGGTTTCTGTTTGAACTTTTCTATTTCTAACTACTGGTTCATAAATGAATACATTTGAAAATTGAATGCATCAACAGGACGCTGTTGGCAGTATAAAAATATCTACAGCACCTTGTATTCCCAGGTGGTCTCCCATCCAAGTACTAACCAGGCCTAACACTGCTTAGCTTCCAAGATCAGATGAGATTGGGCGTATCCAGTGTGGTGTGGCTGTAGATGAGCTTTGTGGTTTCTGTTAGAACTTTTCTACTTCTAACTACTGGTTCATAAATGAATACATTTGAAAATGGAATGCATCAACAGAACGGTGTTGGCAGTATAAAAATATCTACAGCACCTTGTATTCCCAGGTGGTCTCCCATCCAAGTACTAACCAGGCCCAACACTGCTTAGCTTCCAAGATCAGATGAAATTGGGCGTATCCAGTGTGGTGTGGCTGTAGATGAACTTTGTGGTTTCTGTTAGAACTTTTCTACTTCTAACTACTGGTTCATAAATGAATACGTTTGAAAATGGAATGCATCAACAGAACGGTGTTGGCAGTATAAAATTATCTACAGCACCTTGTATTCCCAGGTGGTCTCCCATCCAAGTACTAACCAGGCCCAACACTGCTTAGCTTCCAAGATCAGATGAGATTGGGCGTATCCAGTGTGGTGTGGCTGTAGATGAGCTTTATGGTTTCTGTTAGAACTTTTCTACTTTTAACTACTGGTTCATAAATGAATACGTTTGAAAATGGAATGCATCAACAGAACGGTGTTGGCAGTATAAAATTATCTACAGCACCTTGTATTCCCAGGTGGTCTCCCATCCAAGTACTAACCAGGCCCAACACTGCTTAGCTTCCAAGATCAGATGAGATTGGGCGTATCCAGTGTGGTGTGGCTGTAGATGAGCTTTATGGTTTCTGTTAGAACTTTTCTACTTCTAACTACTGGTTCATAAAGGAATACGTTTGAAAATGGAATGCATCAACAGAACGGTGTTGGCAGTATAAAAATATCTACAGCACCTTGTATTCCCAGGTGGTCTCCCATACAAGTACTGACCAGGCCCAACACTGCTTAGCTTCCAAGAT
>NC_086446.1:111961062-111978562 GCF_028390025.1 Pseudophryne corroboree | reverse complement strand
TACTTCTAACTACTGGTTCATAAATGAATACGTTTGAAAATGGAATGCATCAACAGAACGGTGTTGGCAGTATAAAAATATCTACAGCACCTTGTATTCCCAGGTGGTCTCCCATACAAGTACTGACCAGGCCCAACACTGCTTAGCTTCCAAGATCAGATAAGATTGGGCGTATCCAGTGTGGTGTGGCTGTAGATGAGCTTTGTGGTTTCTGTTTGAACTTTTCTATTTCTAACTACTGGTTCATAAATGAATACATTTGAAAATTGAATGCATCAACAGGACGCTGTTGGCAGTATAAAAATATCTACAGCACCTTGTATTCCCAGGTGGTCTCCCATCCAAGTACTAACCAGGCCCAACACTGCTTAGCTTCCAAGATCAGATGAGATTGGGCGTATCCAGTGTGGTGTGGCTGTAGATGAGCTTTGTGGTTTCTGTTAGAACTTTTCTACTTCTAACTACTGGTTCATAAATTAATACGTTTGAAAATGGAATGCATCAACAGAACGGTGTTGGCAGTATAAAAATATCTACAGCACCTTGTATTCCCAGGTGGTCTCCCATCCAAGTACTAACCAGGCCCAACACTGCTTAGCTTCCAAGATCAGATGAGATTGGGCGTATCCAGTGTGGTGTGGCTGTAGATGAGCTTTGTGGTTTCTGTTAGAACTTTTCTACTTCTAACTACTGGTTCATAAATTAATACGTTTGAAAATGGAATGCATCAACAGAACGGTGTTGGCAGTATAAAATTATCTACAGCACCTTGTATTCTCAGGTGGTCTCCCATCAAAGTACTAACCAGGCCCAACACTGCTTAGCTTCCAAGATCAGATGAGATTGGGCGTATCCAGTGTGGTGTGGCTGTAGATGAACTTTGTGGTTTCTGTTAGAACTTTTCTACTTCTAACTACTGGTTCATAAATGAATACGTTTGAATATGGAATGCATCAACAGAACGGTGTTGGCAGTATAAAAATATCTACAGCACCTTGTATTCCCAGGTGGTCTCCCATACAAGTACTAACCAGGCACAACACTGCTTAGCTTCCAAGATCAGATGAGATTGGGCGTATCCAGTGTGGTGTGGCTGTAGATAATCTTTGTGGTTTCTGTTAGAACTTTTCTACTTCTAACTACTGGTTCATAAATGAATACGTTTGAAAATGGAATGCATCAACAGAACGGTGTTGGCAGTATAAAATTATCTACAGCACCTTGTATTCCCAGGTGGTCTCCCATCCAAGTACTAACCAGGCCCAACACTGCTTAGCTTCCAAGATCAGATGAGATTGGG
Organism: Pseudophryne corroboree; assembly: GCF_028390025.1. Classification (NCBI taxonomy): domain Eukaryota; kingdom Metazoa; phylum Chordata; class Amphibia; order Anura; family Myobatrachidae; genus Pseudophryne; species Pseudophryne corroboree. The sequence continues at coordinate 111,977,262 of NC_086446.1, read as the reverse complement.
CGTATCCAGTGTGGTGTGGCTGTAGATGAGCTTTATGGTTTCTGTTAGAACTTTTCTACTTCTAACTACTGGTTCATAAATGAATACGTTTGAAAATGGAATGCATCAACAGAACGGTGTTGGCAGTATAAAAATATCTACAGCACCTTGTATTCCCAGGTGGTTTCCCATCCAAGTACTAACCAGGCCCAACACTGCTTAGCTTCCAAAATCAGATGAGATTGGGCGTATCCAGTGTGGTGTGGCTGTAGATGAGCTTTGTGGTTTCTGTTAGAACTTTTCTACTTGTAACTACTGGTTCATAAATGAATACGTTTGAAAATGGAATGCATCAACAGAACGGTGTTGGCAGTATAAAATTATCTACAGCACCTTGTATTCCCAGGTGGTCTCCCATCCAAGTACTAACCAGGCCCAACACTGCTTAGCTTCCAAGATCAGATGAGATTGGGCGTATCCAGTGTGGTGTGGCTGTAGATGAGCTTTATGGTTTCTGTTAGAACTTTTCTACTTCTAACTACTGGTTCATAAATGAATACATTTGAAAATTGAATGCATCAACAGGACGCTGTTGGCAGTATAAAAATATCTACAGCACCTTGTATTCCCAGGTGGTCTCCCATACAAGTACTAACCAGGCCCAACACTGCTTAGCTTCCAAGATCAGATGAGATTGGGCGTATCCAGTGTGGTGTGGCTGTAGATGATCTTTGTGGTTTCTGTTAGAACTTTTCTACTTCTAACTACTGGTTCATAAATTAATACGTTTGAAAATGGAATGCATCAACAGAACGGTGTTGGCAGTATAAAAATATCTACAGCACCTTGTATTCCCAGGTGGTCTCCCATCCAAGTACTAACCAGGCCCAACACTGCTTAGCTTCCAAGATCAGATGAGATTGGGCATATCCAGTGTTGTGTGGCTGTAGATGAACTTTGTGGTTTCTGTTAGAACTTTTCTACTTCTAACTACTGGTTCATAAATGAATACGTTTGAAAATGGAATGCATCAACAGAACGGTGTTGGCAGTATAAATTAATCTACAGCACCTTGTATTCACAGGTGGTCTCCCACCCAAGTACTGACCAGGCCCAACACTGCTTAGCTTCCAAAATCAGATGAGATTTGGCGTATCCAGTGTGATGTGGCTGTAGATAAGCTTTGTGGTTTCTGTTTGAACTTTTCTACTTCTAACTACTGGTTCATAAATGAATACATTTGAAAATTGAATGCATCAACAGAACGGTGTTGGCAGTATAAAATTATCTACAGCACCTTGTATTCCCAGGTGGTCTCCCATCCAAGTACTAACCAGGCCCAACACTGCTTAGCTTCCAAGATCAGATGAGATTGGGCGTATCCAGTGTGGTGTGGCTGTAGATGAGCTTTGTGGTTTCTGTTAGAACTTTTCTACTTCTAACTACTGGTTCATAAATGAATACATTTGAAAATGGAATGCATCAACAGAACGGTGTTGGCAGTATAAAAATATCTACAGCACCTTGTATTCCCAGGTGGTCTCCCATCCAAGTACTAACCAGGCCCAACACTGCTTAGCTTCCAAGATCAGATGAGATTGGGCGTATCCACTGTGGTGTGGCTGTAGATGAACTTTGTGGTTTCTGTTAGAACTTTTCTACTTCTAACTACTGGTTCATAAATGAATACGTTTGAAAATGGAATGCATCAACAGAACGGTGTTGGCAGTATAAAAATATCTACAGCACCTTGTATTCCCAGGTGGTCTCCCATACAAGTACTGACCAGGCCCAACACTGCTTAGCTTCCAAGATCAGATAAGATTGGGCGTATCCAGTGTGGTGTGGCTGTAGATGAGCTTTGTGGTTTCTGTTTGAACTTTTCTATTTCTAACTACTGGTTCATAAATGAATACATTTGAAAATTGAATGCATCAACAGGACGCTGTTGGCAGTATAAAAATATCTACAGCACCATGTATTCCCAGGTGGTCTCCCATCCAAGTACTAACCAGGCCCAACACTGCTTAGCTTCCAAGATCAGATGAGATTGGGCATATCCAGTGTGGTGTGGCTGTAGATGAGCTTTGTGGTTTCTGTTAGAACTTTTCTACTTCTAACTACTGGTTCATAAATTAATACGTTTGAAAATGGAATGCATCAACAGAACGGTGTTGGCAGTATAAAAATATCTACAGCACCTTGTATTCCCAGGTGGTCTCCCATCCAAGTACTAACCAGGCCCAACACTGCTTAGCTTCCAAGATCAGATGAGATTGGGCGTATCCAGTGTGGTGTGGCTGTAGATGAGCTTTGTGGTTTCTGTTAGAACTTTTCTACTTCTAACTACTGGTTCATAAATTAATACGTTTGAAAATGGAATGCATCAACAGAACGGTGTTGGCAGTATAAAATTATCTACAGCACCTTGTATTCTCAGGTGGTCTCCCATCAAAGTACTAACCAGGCCCAACACTGCTTAGCTTCCAAGATCAGATGAGATTGGGCGTATCCAGTGTGGTGTGGCTGTAGATGAACTTTGTGGTTTCTGTTAGAACTTTTCTACTTCTAACTACTGGTTCATAAATGAATACGTTTGAATATGGAATGCATCAACAGAACGGTGTTGGCAGTATAAAAATATCTACAGCACCTTGTATTCCCAGGTGGTCTCCCATACAAGTACTAACCAGGCCCAACACTGCTTAGCTTCCAAGATCAAATGAGATTGGGCGTATCCAGTGTGGTGTGGCTGTAGATGAACTTTGTGGTTTCTGTTAGAACTTTTCTACTTCTAACTACTGGTTCATAAATTAATACGTTTGAAAATGGAATGCATCAACAGAACGGTGTTGGCAGTATAAAATTATCTACAGCACCTTGTATTCTCAGGTGGTCTCCCATCAAAGTACTAACCAGGCCCAACACTGCTTAGCTTCCAAGATCAGATGAGATTGGGCGTATCCAGTGTGGTGTGGCTGTAGATGAACTTTGTGGTTTCTGTTAGAACTTTTCTACTTCTAACTACTGGTTCATAAATGAATACGTTTGAATATGGAATGCATCAACAGAACAGTGTTGGCAGTATAAAAATATCTACAGCACCTTGTATTCCCAGGTGGTCTCCCATACAAGTACTAACCAGGCCCAACACTGCTTAGCTTCCAAGATCAAATGAGATTGGGCGTATCCAGTGTGGTGTGGCTGTAGATGAACTTTGTGGTTTCTGTTAGAACTTTTCTACTTCTAACTACTGGTTCATAAATGAATACGTTTGAAAATGGAATGCATCAACAGAACGGTGTTGCAGTATAAATTAATCTACAGCACCTTGTATTCACAGGTGGTCTCCCACCCAAGTACTGACCAGGCCCAACACTGCTTAGCTTCCAAGATCAGATGAGATTTGGCGTATCCAGTGTGATGTGGCTGTAGATAAGCTTTGTGGTTTCTGTTTGAACTTTTCTACTTCTAACTACTGGTTCATAAATGAATACATTTGAAAATTGAATGCATCAACAGAACGGTGTTGGCAGTATAAAATTATCTACAGCACCTTGTATTCCCAGGTGGTCTCCCATCCAAGTACTAACCAGGCCCAACACTGCTTAGCTTCCAAGATCAGATGAGATTGGGCGTATCCAGTGTGGTGTGGCTGTAGATGAGCTTTGTGGTTTCTGTTAGAACTTTTCTACTTCTAACTACTGGTTCATAAATGAATACATTTGAAAATGGAATGCATCAACAGAACGGTGTTGGCAGTATAAAAATATCTACAGCACCTTGTATTCCCAGGTGGTCTCCCATCCAAGTACTAACCAGGCCCAACACTGCTTAGCTTCCAAGATCAGATGAGATTGGGCGTATCCACTGTGGTGTGGCTGTAGATGAACTTTGTGGTTTCTGTTAGAACTTTTCTACTTCTAACTACTGGTTCATAAATGAATACGTTTGAAAATGGAATGCATCAACAGAACGGTGTTGGCAGTATAAAATTATCTACAGCACCTTGTATTCCCAGGTGGTCTCCCATCCAAGTACTAATCAAGCCCAACACTGCTTAGCTTCCAAGATCAGATGAGATTGGGCGTATCCAGTGTGGTGTGGCTGTAGATGAGCTTTATGGTTTCAGTTAGAACTTTTCTACTTCTAACTACTGGTTCATAAATGAATACGTTTGAAAATGGAATGCATCAACAGAACGGAGTTGGCAGTATAAAAATATCTACAGCACCTTGTATTCCCAGGTGGTCTCCCCTCCAAGTACTAACCAGGCCCAACACTGCTTAGCTTCCAAGATCAGATGAGATTGGGTGTATCCAGTGTGGTGTGGCTGTAGATGAACTTTGTGGTTTCTGTTAGAACTTTTCTACTTCTAACTACTGGTTCATAAATGAATACGTTTGAAAATGGAATGCATCAACAGAACGGTGTTGGCAGTATAAAAATATCTACAGCACCTTGTATTCCCAGGTGGTCTCCCATCCAAGTACTAACCAGGCCCAACACTGCTTAGCTTTCAAGATCATATGAGATTGGGCTTATCCAGTGTGGTGTGGCTGTAGATGAGCTTTGTGGTTTCTGTTAGAACTTTTCTACTTCTAACTACTGGTTCATAAATGAATACGTTTGAAAATGGAATGCATCAACAGAACGGTGTTGGCAGTATAAAAATATCTACAGCACCTTGTATTCCCAGGTGGTCTCCCATCCAAGTACTAACCAGGCCCAACACTGCTTAGCTTCCAAGATCAGATGAGATTGGGCGTATCCAGTGTGGTGTGGCTGTAGATGAGCTTTGTGGTTTCTGTTTGAACTTTTCTACTTCTAACTACTGGTTCATAAATTAATACATTTGAAAATTGAATGCATCAACAGAACGGTGTTGGCAGTATAAAAATATCTACAGCACCTTGTATTCACAGGTGGTCTCCCATCCAAGTACTAACCAGGCCCAACACTGCTTAGCTTTCAAGATCAGATGAGATTGGGCGTATCCAGTGTGGTGTTGCTGTAGATGAACTTTCTGGTTTCTGTTAGAACTTTTCTACTTCTAACTACTGGTTCATAAATGAATACGTTTTAAAATGGAATGCATCAATAGAACGGTGTTGGCAGTATAAAATTATCTACAGCACCTTGTATTCCCAGGTGGTCTCCCATCCAAGTACTAACCAGGCCCAACACTGCTTAGCTTCCAAGATCAGATGAGAATGGGCGTATCCAGTGTGGTGTGGCTGTAGATGAGCTTTGTGGTTTCTGTTAGAACTTTTCTACTTCTAACTACTGGTTCATAAATGAATACGTTTGAAAATGGAATGCATCAACAGAACGGTGTTGGCAGTATAAAAATATCTACAGCACCTTGTATTCCCAGGTGGTCTCCCATCCAAGTACTAACCAGGCCCAACACTGCTTAGCTTCCAAGATCAGATGAGATTGGGCGTATCCAGTGTGGTGTGGCTGTAGATGAGCTTTGTGGTTTCTGTTTGAACTTTTCTACTTCTAACTACTGGTTCATAAATGAATATGTTTAAAAATGGAATGCATCAACAGAACGGTGTTGGCAGTATAAAAATATCTACAGCACCTTGTATTCCCAGGTGGTCTCCCATCCAAGTACTAAACAGGCCCAACACTACTTAGCTTCCAAGATCAGATGAGATTGGGCGTATCCAGTGTGGTGTGGCTGTAGATGAGCTTTGTGGTTTCTGTTTGAACTTTTCTACTTCTAACTACTGGTTCATATATGAATAAATTTGAAAATTAAATGCATCAACAGAACGGTGTTGGCAGTATAAAAATATCTACAGCACCTTGTATTCCCAGGTGGTCTCCCATCCAAGTACTAACCAGGCCCAGCACTGCTTAGCTTCCAATATCAGATGAGATTGGGCGTATCCAGTGTGGTGTGGCTGAAGATGAACTTTGTGGTTTCTGTTAGAACTTTTCTACTTCTAACTACTGGTTCATAAATGAATACGTTTTAAAATGGAATGCATCAACAGAACGGTGTTGGCAGTATAAAATTATCTACAGCACCTTGTATTCCCAGGTGGTCTCCCATCCAAGTACTAACCAGGCCCAACACTGCTTAGCTTCCAAGATCAGATGAGATTGGGCGTATCCAGTGTGGTGTGGCTGTAGATGAGCTTTGTGGTTTCTGTTTGAACTTTTCTACTTCTAACTACTGGTTCATAAATGAATACATTTGAAAATTGAATGCATCAACAGAACGGTGTTGGCAGTATAAAAATATCTACAGCACCTTGTATTCCCAGGTGGTCTCCCATCCAAGTACTAACCAGGCCCAGCACTGCTTAGCTTCCAAGATCAGATGAGATTGGGCGTATCCAGTGTGGTGTGGCTGTAGATGAGCTTTGTGGTTTCTGTTAGAACTTTTCTACTTCTAACTACTGGTTCATAAATGAATACGTTTAAAAATGGAATGCATCAACAGAACTGTGTTGGCAGTATAAAAATATCTACAGCACCTTGTATTCCCAGGTGGTCTCCCATCCAAGTACTAATCAGGCCCAACACTGCTTAGCTTCCAAGATCAGATGAGATTAGGCGTATCCAGTGTGGTGTGGCTGTAGATGAGCTTTATGGTTTCTGTTAGAACTTTTCTACTTCTAACTACTGGTTCATAAATGAATACGTTTAAAAATGGAATGCATCAACAGAACGGTGTTGGCAGTATAAAAATATCTACAGCACCTTGTATTCCCAGGTGGTCTCCCATCCAAGTACTAACCAGGCCCAACACTGCTTAGCTTCCAAGATCAGATGAGATTGGGCGTATCCAGTGTGGTGTGGCTGTAGATGAGCTTTGTGGTTTCTGTTAGAACTTTTCTACTTCTAACTACTGGTTCATAAATGAATACGTTTGAAAATGGAATGCATCAACAGAACGGTGTTGGCAGTATAAAAATATCTACAGCACCTTGTATTCCCAGGTGGTCTCCCATCCAAGTACTAACCAGGCCCAACACTGCTTAGCTTCCAAGATCAGATGAGATTGGGCGTATCCAGTGTGGTGTGGCTGTAGATGAGCTTTGTGGTTTCTGTTTGAACTTTTCTACTTCTAACTACTGGTTCATATGTGAATACATTTGAAAATTGAATGCATCAACAGAACGTTGTTGGCAGTATAAAAATATCTACAGCACCTTGTATTCCCAGGTGGTCTCCCATCCAAGTACTAACCAGGCCCAGCACTGCTTAGCTTCCAAGATCAGATGAGATTGGGTGTATCCAGTGTGGTGTGGCTGTAGATGAACTTTGTGGTTTCTGTTAGAACTTTTCTACTTCTAACTACTGGTTCATAAATGAATACGTTTTAAAATGGAATGCATCAACAGAACGGTGTTGGCAGTATAAAATTATCTACAGCACCTTGTTTTCCCAGGTGGTCTCCCATCCAAGTACTAACCAGGCCCAACACTGCTTAGCTTCCAAGATCAGATGAGATTGGGCGTATCCAGTGTGGTGTGGCTGTAGATGAGCTTTAGGGTTTCTGTTAGAACTTTTCTACTTCTAACTACTGGTTCATAAATGAATGCATTTGAAATGGAATGCATCAACAGAACGGTGTTGGCAGTACAAAAATATCTACAGCACCTTGTATTCCCAGGTGGTCTCCCATCCAAGTACTAACCAGGCCCAACACTGCTTAGCTTCCAAGATCAGATGAGAATGGGCGTATCCAGTGTGGTGTGGCTGTAGATGAGCTTTGTGGTTTCTGTTAGAACTTTTCTACTTCTAACTACTGGTTCATAAATGAATACGTTTGAAAATGGAATGCATCAACAGAACGGTGTTGGCAGTATAAAATTATCTACAGCACCTAGTATTCCCAGGTGGTCTCCCATCCAAGTACTAACCAGGCCCAACACTGCTTAGCTTCCAAGATCAAATGAGATTGGGCGTATCCAGTGTGGTGTGGCTGTAGAAGAGCTTTTTGGTTTCTGTTAGTACTTTTCTACTTCTAACTACTGGTTCATAAATGAATAAGTTTGAAAATGGATTGCATCAACAGAACGGTGTTGGTAGTATAAAAATTTCTACAGCACCTTGTATTCCCAGGTGGTCTCCCATCCAAGTACTAACCAGGCCCAACACTGCTTAGCTTCCTTGATCAGATGAGATTGGGCGTATCCAGTGTGGTGTGGCTGTAGATGATCTTTGTCGTTTCTGTTAGAACTTTTCTACTTCTAACTACTGGTTCATAAATGAATATGTTTGAAAATGGAATGCATCAACAGAACGGTGTTGGTAGTATAACAATATCTACAGCACCTTGTATTCCCAGGTGGTCTCCCATCCAAGTACTAACCAGGCCCAACACTGTTTAGCTTCCAAGATCAGATGAGATTGGGCGTATCGAGTGTGGTGTGGCTGTAGATGAGCTTTGCAGTTTCTGTTAGAACTTTTCTACTTTTAACTACTGGTTCATAAATGAATACATTTGAAAATGGAATGCATCAACAGAACGGTGTTGGCAGTATAAAAATATCTACAGCACCTTATATTCCCAGGTGGTCTCCCATCCAAGTACTAACCAGGCCCAACACTGCTTAGCTTCCAAGATCAGATGAGATTGGGCGTATCCAGTGTGGTGTGGCTGTAGATGAGCTTTGTGGTTTCTGTTAGAACTTTTCTACTTCTAACTACTGGTTCATAAATGAATAGGTTTGAAAATGGAATGCATCAACAGAACGGTGTTGGCAGTATAAAAATATCTACAGCACCTACGTATTCCCAGGTGGTCTCCCATCCAAGTACTAACCAGACCCAACACTGCTTAGCTTCCAAGATCAGATGAGATTGGGCAAATCCAGTGTGGTGTGGCTGTAGAAGAGCTTTAGGGTTTCTGTTAGTACTTTTCTACTTCTAACTACTGGTTCATAAATGAATACGTTTGAAAATGGAATGCATCAACAGAACGGTGTTGGTAGTACAAAAATATCTACAGCACCTTGTATTCCCAGGTGGTCTCCCATCCAAGTACTAACCAGGCCCAACACTGCTTAGCTTCCAAGATCAGATGAGATTGGGCATATCCAGTGTGGTGTGGCTATAGAAGAGCTTTATGGTTTCTGTTAGTACTTTTCTACTTCTAACTACTGGTTCATAAATGAATAAGTTTGAAAATGGAATGCATCAACAGAACGGTGTTGGTAGTATAAAAATATCTACAGCACCTTGTATTCCCAGGTGGTCTCCCATCCAAGTACTAACCAGGCCCAACACTGCTTAGCTTCCAAGATCAGATGAGATTGGGCGTATCCAGTGTGGTGTGGCTGTAGATGAGCTTTGTGGTTTCTGTTTGAACTTTTCTACTTCTAACTACTGGTTCATAAATGAATACATTTGAAAATTGAATGCATCAACAGAACGGTGTTGGCAGTATAAAAATATCTACAGCACCTTGTATTCCCAGGTGGTCTCCCATGCAAGTACTAACCAGACCCAACACTGCTTAGCTTCCAAGATCAGATGAGATTGGGCATATCCAGTGTGGTGTGGCTGTAGATGAGCTTTGTGGTTTCTGTTTGAACTTTTCTACTTCTAACTACTGGTTCATAAATGAATACATTTGAAAATTGAATACATCAACAGAACGGTGTTGGCAGTATAAAAATATCTACAGCACCTTTTATTCCTAGATGGTCTCCCATCCAAGTACTAACCAGACCCAACACTGCTTAGCTTCCAAGATCAGATGAGATTGGGCGTATTCAGTGTGGTGTGGCTGTAGATGAGCTTTATAGTTTCTGTTAGAACTTTTCTACTTCTAACTACTGGTTCATAAATGAATACGTTTGAAAATGGAATGCATCAACAGAACGGTGTACGTAGTATAAAAATATCTACAGCACCTTGTTTTCCCAGGTGGTCTCCCATCCAAGTACTAATCAGGCCCAACACTGCTTAGCTTCCTAGATCAGATGAGATTGGGCGTATCCAGTGTGGTGTGGCTGTAGATAAGCTTTGTGGTTTCTGTTAGAACTTTTCTACTTCTAACTACTGGTTCATAAATGAATACGTTTGAAAATGGAATGCATCAACAGAACGGTGTTGGCAGTATAAAAATATCTACAGCACCTATGTATTCCCAGGTGGTCTCCCATCCAAGTACTGACCAGGACCAACACTGCTTAGCTTTCAAGATCAGATGAGATTGGGCATATCCAGTGTGGTGTGGCTGTAGAAGAGCTTTATGGTTTCTGTTAGTACTTTTCTACTTCTAACTACTGGTTCATAAATGAATACGTTTGAAAATGGAATGCATCAACAGAACGGTGTTGATAGTATAAAAATATCTACAGCACCTTGTATTCCCAGGTGGTATCCCATCCAAGTACTAACCAGGCCCAACACTGCTTAGCTTCCAAGATCAGATGAGATTGGGCGTATCCAGTGTTGTGTTGCTGTAGATGAACTTTCTGGTTTCTGTTAGAACTTTTCTACTTCTAACTACTGGTTCATAAATGAATACATTTTAAAATGGAATGCATCAACAGAACGGTGTTGGCAGTATAAAATTATCTACAGCATCTTGTATTCCCAGGTGGTCTCCCATCCAAGTACTAACCAGGACCAACACTGCTTAGCTTCCAAGATCAGATGAGATTGGGCATATCCAGAGTGGTGTGGCTGTAGATGAGCTTTGTGGTTTCTGTTAGAACTTTTCTACTTCTAACTACTGGTTCATAAATGAATACGTTTGAAAATGGAATGCATCAACAGAACGGTGTTGATAGTATAAAAATATCTACAGCACCTTGTATTCCCAGGTGGTATCCCATCCAAGTACTAACCAGGCCCAACACTGCTTAGCTTCCAAGATCAGATGAGATTGGGCGTATCCAGTGTGGTGTGGCTGTAGATGAGCTTTGTGGTTTCTGTTTGAACTTTTCTACTTCTAACTACTGGTTCATAAATGAATACATTTGAAAATTGAATACATCAACAGAACGGTGTTGGCAGTATAAAAATATCTACAGCACCTTGTATTCCCAGGTGGTCTCCCATCCAAGTACTAACCAGGCCCAACACTGCTTAGCTTCCAAGATCAGATGAGATTGGGCGTATCCAGTGTGGTGTGGCTGTAGATGAGCTTTGCAGTTTCTGTTAGAACTTTTCTACTTCTAACTACTGGTTCATAAATGAATACATTTGAAAATGGAATGCATCAACAGAACAGTGTTGGCAGTATAAAAATATCTACAGCACCTTGTATTCCCAAGTGGTCTCCCATCCAATTACTAACCAGGTCCAACACTGCTTAGCTTCCAAGATCAGATGAGATTGGGCATATCCAGTGTGGTGTGGCTGTAGATAAGCTTTGTGGTTTCTGTTAGAACTTTTCTACTTCTAACTACTGGTTCATAAATGAATAAGTTTTAAAATGGAATGCATCAACAGAACGGTGTTGGCAGTATAAAATTATCTACAGCACCTAGTATTCCCAGGTGGTCTCCCATCCAAGTACTAACCAGGCCTAACACTGCTTAGCTTCCAAGATCAGATGAGATTGGGCGTATCCAGTGTGGTGTAGCTGTAGAAGAGCTTTATGGTTTCTGTTAGTACTTTTCTACTTCTAACTACTGGTTCATAAATGAATAAGTTTGAAAATGGAATGCATCAACAGAACGGTGTTGGTAGTATAAAAATTTCTACAGCACCTTGTATTCCCAGGTGGTCTCCCATCCAAGTACTAACCAGGCCCAACACTGCTTAGCTTACTAGATCAGATGAGATTGGGCATATCCAGTGTGGTGTGGCTATAGATGAGCTTTGTGGTTTCTGTTAGAACTTTTCTACTTCTAACTACTGGTTCATAAATGAATACGTTTGAAAATGGAATGCATCAACAGAACGGTGTTGGCAGTATAAAATTATCTACAGCACTTATGTATTCCCAGGTGGTCTCCCATCCAAGTACTAACCAGGCCCAACACTGCTTAGCTTCTAAGATCAGATGAGATTGGACATATCCAGTGTGGTGTGGCTGTAGAAGAGCTTTATGGTTTCTGTTAGAACTTTTCTACTTCTAACTACTGGTTCATAAATGAATATGTTTTAAAATGGAATGCATCAACAGAACGGTGTTGGCAGTATAAAATTATCTACAGCACCTTGTATTCCCAGGTGGTCTCCCATTCAAGTACTAACCAGGCCCAACACTGCTTAGCTTCCAAGATCAGATGAGATTGGGCATATCCAGTGTGGTGTGGCTGTAGATGAGCTTTATGGTTTCTGTTAGAACTTTTCTACTTCTAACTACTGGTTCATAAATGAATACGTTTGAAAATGGAATGCATCAACAGAACGGTGTTGGTAGTATAAAAATATCTACAGCACCTTGTATTCCCAGGTGGTCTCCCATCCAAGTACTAACCAGGCCCAACACTGCTTAGCTTCCAAGATCAGATGAGATTGGGCATATCCAGTGTGGTGTGGCTATAGAAGAGCTTTATGGTTTCTGTTAGTACTTTTCTACTTCTAACTACTGGTTCATAAATGAATAAGTTTGAAAATGGAATGCATCAACAGAACGGTGTTGGTAGTATAAAAATATCTACAGCACCTTGTATTCCCAGGTGGTCTCCCATCCAAGTACTAACCAGGCCCAACACTGCTTAGCTTCCAAGATCAGATGAGATTGGGCGTATCCAGTGTGGTGTGGCTGTAGATGAGCTTTGTGGTTTCTGTTTGAACTTTTCTACTTCTAACTACTGGTTCATAAATGAATACATTTGAAAATTGAATGCATCAACAGAACGGTGTTGGCAGTATAAAAATATCTACAGCACCTTGTATTCCCAGGTGGTCTCCCATGCAAGTACTAACCAGACCCAACACTGCTTAGCTTCCAAGATCAGATGAGATTGGGCATATCCAGTGTGGTGTGGCTGTAGATGAGCTTTGTGGTTTCTGTTTGAACTTTTCTACTTCTAACTACTGGTTCATAAATGAATACATTTGAAAATTGAATACATCAACAGAACGGTGTTGGCAGTATAAAAATATCTACAGCACCTTTTATTCCTAGATGGTCTCCCATCCAAGTACTAACCAGACCCAACACTGCTTAGCTTCCAAGATCAGATGAGATTGGGCGTATTCAGTGTGGTGTGGCTGTAGATGAGCTTTATAGTTTCTGTTAGAACTTTTCTACTTCTAACTACTGGTTCATAAATGAATACGTTTGAAAATGGAATGCATCAACAGAACGGTGTACGTAGTATAAAAATATCTACAGCACCTTGTTTTCCCAGGTGGTCTCCCATCCAAGTACTAATCAGGCCCAACACTGCTTAGCTTCCTAGATCAGATGAGATTGGGCGTATCCAGTGTGGTGTGGCTGTAGATAAGCTTTGTGGTTTCTGTTAGAACTTTTCTACTTCTAACTACTGGTTCATAAATGAATACGTTTGAAAATGGAATGCATCAACAGAACGGTGTTGGCAGTATAAAAATATCTACAGCACCTATGTATTCCCAGGTGGTCTCCCATCCAAGTACTGACCAGGACCAACACTGCTTAGCTTTCAAGATCAGATGAGATTGGGCATATCCAGTGTGGTGTGGCTGTAGAAGAGCTTTATGGTTTCTGTTAGTACTTTTCTACTTCTAACTACTGGTTCATAAATGAATACGTTTGAAAATGGAATGCATCAACAGAACGGTGTTGATAGTATAAAAATATCTACAGCACCTTGTATTCCCAGGTGGTATCCCATCCAAGTACTAACCAGGCCCAACACTGCTTAGCTTCCAAGATCAGATGAGATTGGGCGTATCCAGTGTTGTGTTGCTGTAGATGAACTTTCTGGTTTCTGTTAGAACTTTTCTACTTCTAACTACTGGTTCATAAATGAATACATTTTAAAATGGAATGCATCAACAGAACGGTGTTGGCAGTATAAAATTATCTACAGCATCTTGTATTCCCAGGTGGTCTCCCATCCAAGTACTAACCAGGACCAACACTGCTTAGCTTCCAAGATCAGATGAGATTGGGCATATCCAGAGTGGTGTGGCTGTAGATGAGCTTTGTGGTTTCTGTTTGAACTTTTCTACTTCTAACTACTGGTTCATAAATGAATACATTTGAAAATTGAATACATCAACAGAACGGTGTTGGCAGTATAAAAATATCTACAGCACCTTGTATTCCCAGGTGGTCTCCCATCCAAGTACTAACCAGGCCCAACACTGCTTAGCTTCCAAGATCAGATGAGATTGGGCGTATCCAGTGTGGTGTGGCTGTAGATGAGCTTTGCAGTTTCTGTTAGAACTTTTCTACTTCTAACTACTGGTTCATAAATGAATACATTTGAAAATGGAATGCATCAACAGAACAGTGTTGGCAGTATAAAAATATCTACAGCACCTTGTATTCCCAAGTGGTCTCCCATCCAATTACTAACCAGGTCCAACACTGCTTAGCTTCCAAGATCAGATGAGATTGGGCATATCCAGTGTGGTGTGGCTGTAGATAAGCTTTGTGGTTTCTGTTAGAACTTTTCTACTTCTAACTACTGGTTCATAAATGAATAAGTTTTAAAATGGAATGCATCAACAGAACGGTGTTGGCAGTATAAAATTATCTACAGCACCTAGTATTCCCAGGTGGTCTCCCATCCAAGTACTAACCAGGCCTAACACTGCTTAGCTTCCAAGATCAGATGAGATTGGGCGTATCCAGTGTGGTGTAGCTGTAGAAGAGCTTTATGGTTTCTGTTAGTACTTTTCTACTTCTAACTACTGGTTCATAAATGAATAAGTTTGAAAATGGAATGCATCAACAGAACGGTGTTGGTAGTATAAAAATTTCTACAGCACCTTGTATTCCCAGGTGGTCTCCCATCCAAGTACTAACCAGGCCCAACACTGCTTAGCTTACTAGATCAGATGAGATTGGGCATATCCAGTGTGGTGTGGCTATAGATGAGCTTTGTGGTTTCTGTTAGAACTTTTCTACTTCTAACTACTGGTTCATAAATGAATACGTTTGAAAATGGAATGCATCAACAGAACGGTGTTGGCAGTATAAAATTATCTACAGCACTTATGTATTCCCAGGTGGTCTCCCATCCAAGTACTAACCAGGCCCAACACTGCTTAGCTTCTAAGATCAGATGAGATTGGACATATCCAGTGTGGTGTGGCTGTAGAAGAGCTTTATGGTTTCTGTTAGAACTTTTCTACTTCTAACTACTGGTTCATAAATGAATATGTTTTAAAATGGAATGCATCAACAGAACGGTGTTGGCAGTATAAAATTATCTACAGCACCTTGTATTCCCAGGTGGTCTCCCATTCAAGTACTAACCAGGCCCAACACTGCTTAGCTTCCAAGATCAGATGAGATTGGGCATATCCAGTGTGGTGTGGCTGTAGATGAGCTTTATGGTTTCTGTTAGAACTTTTCTACTTCTAACTACTGGTTCATAAATGAATACGTTTGAAAATGGAATGCATCAACAGAACGGTGTTGGTAGTATAAAAATATCTACAGCACCTTGTATTCCCAGGTGGTCTCCCATCCAAGTACTAACCAGGCCCAACACTGCTTAGCTTCCAAGATCAGATGAGATTGGGCGTATCCAGTGTGGTGTGGCTGTAGATGAAATTTGTGGTTTCTGAAGGAACTTTTCTACTTCTAACTACTGGTTCATAAATGAATAAGTTTTAAAATGGAATGCATCAACAGAACGGTGTTGGCAGTATAAAAATATCTACAGCACCTTGTATTCCCAGGTGGTCTCCCATCCAAGTACTAACCAGGGCCAACACTGCATAGCTTCCAAGATCAGATGAGCTTGGGCGTATCCAATGTGGTGTGACTATAGATGAACTTTGTGGTTTCTGTTAGAACTTTTCTACTTCTAACTACTGGTTCATAAATGAATACGTTTTAAAATGGAATGCATCAACAGAACGGTGTTGGCAGTATAAAAATATCTACAGCACCTTGTATTCCCAGGTGGTCTCCCATCCAAGTACTAACCAGGCCCAACACTGCTTAGCTTCCAAGATCAGATGAGATTGGGCGTACCCAGTGTGGTGTGGCTGTAGATGAGCTTTGTGGTTTCTGTTAGAACTTTTCTACTACTAACTACTGGTTCATAAATGAATACGTTTGAAAATGGAATGCATCAACAGAACGGTGTTGGCATTATAAAATTATCTACAGCACCTTGT
>NC_086446.1:111951062-111953562 GCF_028390025.1 Pseudophryne corroboree | reverse complement strand
GGCCCAACACTGCTTAGCTTCCAAGATCAGATGAGATTGGGCGTATCCAGTGTGGTGTGGCTGTAGATGAGCTTTGTGGTTTCTGTTAGGACTTTTCTACTTCTAACTACTGGTTCATAAATGAATACGTTTGAAAATGGAATGCATCAACAGAACGATGTTGGCAGTATAAAAAAAAATATCTACAGCACCTTGTATTCCCAGGTGGTCTCCCATCCAAGTACTAACCAGGCCCAACACTACTTACCTTCCAAGATCAGATGAGATTTGGCGTATCCAGTGTGGTGTGACTGTAGATGAGCTTTGTGGTTTCTGTTAGAACTTTTCTACTTCTAACTACTGGTTCATAAATGAATACGTTTGAAAATGGAATGCATCAACAGAACGGTGTTGGCAGTATAAAAATATCTACAGCACCTTGTATTCCCAGGTGGTCTCCCATCCAAGTACTAACCAGGCCCAACACTGCTTAGCTTCCAAGATCAGATGAGATTGGGCGTATCCAGTGTGGTGTGGCTGTAGATGAGCTTTATGGTTTCTGTTAGAACTTTTCTACTTCTAACTACTGGTTCATAAATGAATACGTTTGAAAATGGAATGCATCAACAGAACGGTGTTGGCAGTATAAAAATATCTACAGCACCTTGTATTCCCAGGTGGTCTCCCATCCAAGTACTGACCAGGCCCAACACTGCTTAGCTTCCAAGATCAGATGAGATTTGGCGTATCCAGTGTGATGTGGCTGTAGATGAGCTTTGTAGTTTCTGTTTGAACTTTTCTACTTCTAACTACTGGTTCATAAATGAATACATTCGAAAATTGAATGCATCAACAGAACGGTGTTGGCAGTATAAAAATATCTACAGAACCTTGTATTCCCAGGTGGTCTTCCATCCAAGTACTAACCAGGCCCAACACTGCTTAGCTTCCAAGATCAGATGAGATTGGGCGTATCCAGTGTGGTGTGGTTGTAGATGAGCTTTGTGGTTTCTGTTAGAACTTTTCTACTTCTAACTACTGGTTCATAAATGAATACGTTTGAAAATGGAATGCATCAACAGAACGGTGTTGGCAGTATAAAAATATCTAAAGCACCTTGTATTCCCAGGTGGTCTCCCATCCAAGTACTAACCATGCCCAACACTGCTTAGCTTCCAAGATCAGATGAGATTGGGCGTATCCAGTGTGGTGTGGCTGTAGATGAACTTTGTGGTTTCTGTTAGAACTTTTCTACTTCTAACTACTGGTTCATAAATGAATACGTTTGAAAATGGAATGCATCAACAGAACGGTGTTGGCAGTATAAAAATATCTACAGCACCTTGTATTCCCAGGTGGTCTCCCATACAAGTACTGACCAGGCCCAACACTGCTTAGCTTCCAAGATCAGATGCGATTGGGCGTATCCAGTGTGGTATGGCTATAGATGAGCTTTGTGGTTTCTGTTTGAACTTTTCTACTTCTAACTACTGGTTCATAAATGAATACATTTGAAAATTGAATGCATCAACAGAACGGTGTTGGCAGTATAAAAATATCTACAGCACCTTGTATTCCCAGGTGGTCTCCTATCCAAGTACTAACCAGGCCCAATACTGCTTAACTTCCAAGATCAGATGAGATTGGGCGTATCCAGTGTGGTGTGCCTGTAGAAGAGCTTTATGATTTCTGTTAGTACTTTTCTACTTCTAACTACTGGTTCATAAATGAATACGTTTGAAAATGAAATGCATCAACAGAACGGTGTTGGTAGTATAAAAATATCTACAGCACCTTGTATTCCCAGGTGGTCTCCCATCCAAGTACTAACCAGGCCCAATACTGCTTAGCTTCCAAGATCAGATGAGATTGGGCGTATCCAGTGTGGTGTGGCTGTAGATGAGCTTTATGGTTTCTGTTAGTACTTTTCTACTTCTAACTACTGGTTCATAAATGAATACGTTTGAAAATGGAATGCATCAACAGAACGGTGTTGGCAGTATAAAATTATCTACAGCACCTTGTATTCCCAGGTGGTCTCCCATCCAAGTACTAACCAGGCCCAACACTGCTTAGCTTCCAAGATCAGATGAGATTAGGCGTATCCAGTGTGGTGTGGCTATAGATGAGCTTTGTGGTTTCTGTTAGGACTTTTCTACTTCTAACTACTGGTTCATAAATGAATACGTTTGAAAATGGAATGCATCAACAGAACGGTGTTGGCAGTATAAAATTATCTACAGTACCTTGTATTCCCAGGTGGTCTCCCATCCAAGTACTAACCAGGCCCAACACTGTTTAGCTTCCAAGATCAGATGAGATTGGGCGTATCCAGTGTGGTGTGGCTGTAGATGAACTTTGTGGTTTCTGTTAGTACTTTTCTACTTCTAACTACTGGTTCATAAATGAATACGTTTGAAAATGGAATGCATCAACAGAACGGTGTTGGCAGTATAAAATTATCTACAGCACCTTGTATTCCCAGGTGGTCTCCCATCCAAGTACTAACCAGGCCCAACAC
>NC_086446.1:111933562-111943562 GCF_028390025.1 Pseudophryne corroboree | reverse complement strand
GGCGTATCCAGTGTGGTGTGGCTGTAGATGAGCTCTGTGGTTTCTGTTTGAACTTTTCTATTTCTAACTACTGGTTCATAAATGAATACATTTGAAAATTGAATGCATCAACAGGACGCTGTTGGCAGTATAAAAATATCTACAGCACCTTGTATTCCCAGGTGGTCTCCCATCCAAGTACTAACCAGGCCCAACACTGCTTAGCTTCCAAGATCAGATGAGATTGGGCGTATCCAGTGTGGTGTAGCTGTAGATGAACTTTGTGGTTTCTGTTAGAACTTTTCTACTTCTAACTAATGGTTCATAAATGAATACGTTTGAAAATGGAATGCATCAACAGAACGGTGTTGGCAGTATAAAAATATCTACAGCACCTTGTATTCCCAGGTGGTCTCCCATACAAGTACTGACCAGGCCCAACACCTCTTAGTTTCCAAGATCAGATGAGATTGGGCGTATCCAGTGTGATGTGGCTGTAGATGAGCTTTGTGGTTTCTGTTTGAACTTTTCTACTTTTAACTACTGGTTCATAAATGAATACATTTGAAAATTTAATGCATCAACAGAACGGTGTTGGCAGTATAAAAATATCTACAGCACCTTGTATTCCCAGGTGGTCTCCCATCCAAGTACTAACCAGACCCAACACTGCTTAGCTTCCAAGATCAGATGAGATTGGGCGTATCCAGTGTGGTGTGGCTGTAGATGAGCTTTGTGGTTTCTGTTAGAACTTTTCTACTTCTAACTACTGGTTCATAAATGAATACATTTGAAAATGGAATGCATCAACAGAACGGTGTTGGCAGTATTAAAATATCTACAGCACCTTGTATTCCCAGGTGGTCTCCCATCCAAGTACTAACCAGGCCCAACACTGCTTAGCTTCCAAGATCAGATGAAATTGGGCGTATCCAGTGTGGTGTGGCTGTAGATGAACTTTGTGGTTTCTGTTAGAACTTTTCTACTTCTAACTACTGGTTCATAAATGAATACGTTTGAAAATGGAATGCATCAACAGAACGGTGTTGGCAGTATAAAATTATCTACAGCACCTTGTATTCCCAGGTGGTCTCCCATCCAAGTACTAACCAGGCCCAACACTGCTTAGCTTCCAAGATCAGATGAGATTGGGCGTATCCAGTGTGGTGTGGCTGTAGATGAGCTTTATGGTTTCTGTTAGAACTTTTCTACTTCTAACTACTGGTTCATAAATGAATACGTTTGAAAATGGAATGCATCAACAGAACGGTGTTGGCAGTATAAAAATATCTACAGCACCTTGTATTCCCAGGTGGTTTCCCATCCAAGTACTAACCAGGCCCCACACTGCTTAGCTTCCAAAATCAGATGAGATTGGGCGTATCCAGTGTGGTGTGGCTGTAGATGAGCTTTGTGGTTTCTGTTAGAACTTTTCTACTTGTAACTACTGGTTCATAAATGAATACGTTTGAAAATGGAATGCATCAACAGAACGGTGTTGGCAGTATAAAATTATCTACAGCAACTTGTATTCCCAGGTGGTCTCCCATCCAAGTACTAACCAGTCCCAACACTGCTTAGCTTCCAAGATCAGATGAGATTGGGCGTATCCAGTGTGGTGTGGCTGTAGATGAGCTTTATGGTTTCTGTTAGAACTTTTCTACTTCTAACTACTGGTTCATAAATGAATACGTTTGAAAATGGAATGCATCAACAGAACGGTGTTGGCAGTATAAAAATATCTACAGCACCTTGTATTCCCAGGTGGTCTCCCATACAAGTACTGACCAGGCCCAACACTGTTTAGCTTCCAAGATCAGATAAGATTGGGCGTATCCAGTGTGGTGTGGCTGTAGATGAGCTTTGTGGTTTCTGTTTGAACTTTTCTATTTCTAACTACTGGTTCATAAATGAATACATTTGAAAATTGAATGCATCAACAGGACGCTGTTGGCAGTATAAAAATATCTACAGCACCTTGTATTCCCAGGTGGTCTCCCATACAAGTACTAACCAGGCCCAACACTGCTTAGCTTCCAAGATCAGATGAGATTGGGCGTATCCAGTGTGGTGTGGCTGTAGATGATCTTTGTGGTTTCTGTTAGAACTTTTCTACTTCTAACTACTGGTTCATAAATTAATACGTTTGAAAATGGAATGCATCAACAGAACGGTGTTGGCAGTATAAAAATATCTACAGCACCTTGTATTCCCAGGTGGTCTCCCATCCAAGTACTAACCAGGCCCAACACTGCTTAGCTTCCAAGATCAGATGAGATTGGGCGTATCCAGTGTTGTGTGGCTGTAGATGAACTTTGTGGTTTCTGTTAGAACTTTTCTACTTCTAACTACTGGTTCATAAATGAATACGTTTGAAAATGGAATGCATCAACAGAACGGTGTTGGCAGTATAAATTAATCTACAGCACCTTGTATTCACAGGTGGTCTCCCACCCAAGTACTGACCAGGCCCAACACTGCTTAGCTTCCAAGATCAGATGAGATTTGGCGTATCCAGTGTGATGTGGCTGTAGATAAGCTTTGTGGTTTCTGTTTGAACTTTTCTACTTCTAACTACTGGTTCATAAATGAATACATTTGAAAATTGAATGCATCAACAGAACGGTGTTGGCAGTATAAAATTATCTACAGCACCTTGTATTCCCAGGTGGTCTCCCATCCAAGTACTAACCAGGCCCAACACTGCTTAGCTTCCAAGATCAGATGAGTTTGGGCGTATCCAGTGTGGTGTGGCTGTAGATGAGCTTTGTGGTTTCTGTTAGAACTTTTCTACTTCTAACTACTGGTTCATAAATGAATACATTTGAAAATGGAATGCATCAACAGAACGGTGTTGGCAGTATAAAAATATCTACAGCACCTTGTATTCCCAGGTGGTCTCCCATCCAAGTACTAACCAGGCCCAACACTGCTTAGCTTCCAAGATCAGATGAGATTGGGCGTATCCACTGTGGTGTGGCTGTAGATGAACTTTGTGGTTTCTGTTAGAACTTTTCTACTTCTAACTACTGGTTCATAAATGAATACGTTTGAAAATGGAATGCATCAACAGAACGGTGTTGGCAGTATAAAAATATCTACAGCACCTTGTATTCCCAGGTGGTCTCCCATACAAGTACTGACCAGGCCCAATACTGCTTAGCTTCCAAGATCAGATAAGATTGGGCGTATCCAGTGTGGTGTGGCAGTAGATGAGCTTTGTGGTTTCTGTTTGAACTTTTCTATTTCTAACTACTGGTTCATAAATGAATACATTTGAAAATTGAATGCATCAACAGGACGCTGTTGGCAGTATAAAAATATCTACAGCACCTTGTATTCCCAGGTGGTCTCCCATCCAAGTACTAACCAGGCCCAACACTGCTTAGCTTCCAAGATCAGATGAGATTGGGCGTATCCAGTGTGGTGTGGCTGTAGATGAGCTTTGTGGTTTCTGTTAGAACTTTTCTACTTCTAACTACTGGTTCATAAATTAATACGTTTGAAAATGGAATGCATCAACAGAACGGTGTTGGCAGTATAAAATTATCTACAGCACCTTGTATTCTCAGGTGGTCTCCCATCAAAGTACTAACCAGGCCCAACACTGCTTAGCTTCCAAGATCAGATGAGATTGGGCGTATCCAGTGTGGTGTGGCTGTAGATGAACTTTGTGGTTTCTGTTAGAACTTTTCTACTTCTAACTACTGGTTCATAAATGAATACGTTTGAATATGGAATGCATCAACAGAACGGTGTTGGCAGTATAAAAATATCTACAGCACCTTGTATTCCCAGGTGGTCTCCCATACAAGTACTAACCAGGCCCAACACTGCTTAGCTTCCAAGATCAGATGAGATTGGGCGTATCCAGTGTGGTGTGGCTGTAGATAATCTTTGTGGTTTCTGTTAGAACTTTTCTACTTCTAACTACTGGTTCATAAATTAATACGTTTGAAAATGGAATGCATCAAAAGAACGGTGTTGGCAGTATAAAAATATCTACAGCACCTTGTATTCCCAGGTGGTCTCCCATCCAAGTACTAACCAGGCCCAACACTGCTTAGCTTCCAAGATCAGATGAGATTGGGCGTATCCAGTGTGGTGTGGCTGTAGATGAACTTTGCGGTTTCTGTTAGAACTTTTCTACTTCTAACTACTGGTTCATAAATGAATACGTTTGAAAATGGAATGCATCAACAGAACGGTGTTGGCAGTATAAATTAATCTACAGCACCTTGTATTCACAGGTGGTCTCCCACCCAAGTACTGACCAGGCCCAACACTGCTTAGCTTCCAAGATCAGATGAGATTTGGCGTATCCAGTGTGATGTGGCTGTAGATAAGCTTTGTGGTTTCTGTTTGAACTTTTCTACTTCTAACTACTGGTTCATAAATGAATACATTTGAAAATTGAATGCATCAACAGAACGGTGTTGGCAGTATAAAATTATCTACAGCACCTTGTATTCCCAGGTGTTCTCCCATCCAAGTACTAACCAGGCCCAACACTGCTTAGCTTCCAAGATCAGATGAGATTGGGCGTATCCAGTGTGGTGTGGCTGTAGATGAGCTTTGTGGTTTCTGTTAGAACTTTTCTACTTCTAACTACTGGTTCATAAATGAATACATTTGAAAATGGAATGCATCAACAGAACGGTGTTGGCAGTATAAAAATATCTACAGCACCTTGTATTCCCAGGTGGTCTCCCATCCAAGTACTAACCAGGCCCAACACTGCTTAGCTTCCAAGATCAGATGAGATTGGGCGTATCCACTGTGGTGTGGCTGTAGATGAACTTTGTGGTTTCTGTTAGAACTTTTCTACTTCTAACTACTGGTTCATAAATGAATACGTTTGAAAATGGAATGCATCAACAGAACGGTGTTGGCAGTATAAAAATATCTACAGCACCTTGTATTCCCAGGTGGTCTCCCATACAAGTACTGACCAGGCCCAACACTGCTTAGCTTCCAAGATCAGATAAGATTGGGCGTATCCAGTGTGGTGCGGCTGTAGATGAGCTTTGTGGTTTCTGTTTGAACTTTTCTATTTCTAACTACTGGTTCATAAATGAATACATTTGAAAATTGAATGCATCAACAGGACGCTGTTGGCAGTATAAAAATATCTACAGCACCTTGTATTCCCAGGTGGTCTCCCATCCAAGTACTAACCAGGCCCAACACTGCTTAGCTTCCAAGATCAGATGAGATTGGGCGTATCCAGTGTGGTGTGGCTGTAGATGAGCTTTGTGGTTTCTGTTAGAACTTTTCTACTTCTAACTACTGGTTCATAAATTAATACGTTTGAAAATGGAATGCATCAACAGAACGGTGTTGGCAGTATAAAAATATCTACAGCACCTTGTATTCCCAGGTGGTCTCCCATCCAAGTACTAACCAGGCCCAACACTGCTTAGCTTCCAAGATCAGATGAGATTGGGCGTATCCAGTGTGGTGTGGCTGTAGATGAGCTTTGTGGTTTCTGTTAGAACTTTTCTACTTCTAACTACTGGTTCATAAATTAATACGTTTGAAAATGGAATGCATCAACAGAACGGTGTTGGCAGTATAAAATTATCTACAGCACCTTGTATTCTCAGGTGGTCTCCCATCAAAGTACTAACCAGGCCCAACACTGCTTAGCTTCCAAGATCAGATGAGATTGGGCGTATCCAGTGTGGTGTGGCTGTAGATGAACTTTGTGGTTTCTGTTAGAACTTTTCTACTTCTAACTACTGGTTCATAAATGATTACGTTTGAATATGGAATGCATCAACAGAACGGTGTTGGCAGTATAAAAATATCTACAGCACCTTGTATTCCCAGGTGGTCTCCCATACAAGTACTAACCAGGCACAACACTGCTTAGCTTCCAAGATCAGATGAGATTGGGCGTATCCAGTGTGGTGTGGCTGTAGATAATCTTTGTGGTTTCTGTTAGAACTTTTCTACTTCTAACTACTGGTTCATAAATGAATACGTTTGAAAATGGAATGCATCAACAGAACGGTGTTGGCAGTATAAAATTATCTACAGCACCTTGTATTCCCAGGTGGTCTCCCATCCAAGTACTAACCAGGCCCAACACTGCTTAGCTTCCAAGATCAGATGAGATTGGGCGTATCCAGTGTGGTGTGGCTGTAGATGAGCTTTATGGTTTCTGTTAGAACTTTTCTACTTCTAACTACTGGTTCATAAATGAATACGTTTGAAAATGGAATGCATCAACAGAACGGTGTTGGCAGTATAAAAATATCTACAGCACCTTGTATTCCCAGGTGGTTTCCCATCCAAGTACTAACCAGGCCCAACACTGCTTAGCTTCCAAAATCTGATGAGATTGGGCGTATCCAGTGTGGTGTGGCTGTAGATGAGCTTTGTGGTTTCTGTTAGAACTTTTCTACTTGTAACTACTGGTTCATAAATGAATACGTTTGAAAATGGAATGCATCAACAGAACGGTGTTGGCAGTATAAAATTATCTACAGCACCTTGTATTCCCAGGTGGTCTCCCATCCAAGTACTAACCAGGCCCAACACTGCTTAGCTTCCAAGATCAGATGAGATTGGGCGTATCCAGTGTGGTGTGGCTGTAGATGAGCTTTATGGTTTCTGTTAGAACTTTTCTACTTCTAACTACTGGTTCATAAATGAATACGTTTGAAAATGGAATGCATCAACAGAACGGTGTTGGCAGTATAAAAATATCTACAGCACCTTGTATTCCCAGGTGGTCTCCCATACAAGTACTGACCAGGCTCAACACTGCTTAGCTTCCAAGATCAGATAAGATTGGGCGTATCCAGTGTGCTGTGGCTGTAGATGAGCTTTGTGGTTTCTGTTTGAACTTTTCTATTTCTAACTACTGGTTCATAAATGAATACATTTGAAAATTGAATGCATCAACAGGACGCTGTTGGCAGTATAAAAATATCTACAGCACCTTGTATTCCCAGGTGGTCTCCCATACAAGTACTAACCAGGCCCAACACTGCTTAGCTTCCAAGATCAGATGAGATTGGGCGTATCCAGTGTGGTGTGGCTGTAGATGATCTTTGTGGTTTCTGTTAGAACTTTTCTACTTCTAACTACTGGTTCATAAATTAATACGTTTGAAAATGGAATGCATCAACAGAACGGTGTTGGCAGTATAAAAATATCTACAGCACCTTGTATTCCCAGGTGGTCTCCCATACAAGTACTAACCAGGCCCAACACTGCTTAGCTTCCAAGATCAGATGAGATTGGGCGTATCCAGTGTGGTGTGGCTGTAGATGATCTTTGTGGTTTCTGTTAGAACTTTTCTACTTCTAACTACTGGTTCATAAATGAATACGTTTGAAAATGGAATGCATCAACAGAACGGTGTTGGCAGTATAAATTAATCTACAGCACCTTGTATTCACAGGTGGTCTCCCACCCAAGTACTGACCAGGCCCAACACTGCTTAGCTTCCAAGATCAGATGAGATTTGGCGTATCCAGTGTGATGTGGCTGTAGATAAGCTTTGTGGTTTCTGTTTGAACTTTTCTACTTCTAACTACTGGTTCATAAATGAATACATTTGAAAATTGAATGCATCAACAGAACGGTGTTGGCAGTATAAAATTATCTACAGCACCTTGTATTCCCAGGTGGTCTCCCATCCAAGTACTAACCAGGCCCAACACTGCTTAGCTTCCAAGATCAGATGAGATTGGGCGTATCCAGTGTGGTGTGGCTGTAGATGAGCTTTGTGGTTTCTGTTAGAACTTTTCTACTTCTAACTACTGGTTCATAAATGAATACATTTGAAAATGGAATGCATCAACAGAACGGTGTTGGCAGTATAAAAATATCTACAGCACCTTGTATTCCCAGGTGGTCTCCCATCCAAGTACTAACCAGGCCCAACACTGCTTAGCTTCCAAGATCAGATGAGATTGGGCGTATCCACTGTGGTGTGGCTGTAGAAGAACTTTGTGGTTTCTGTTAGAACTTTTCTACTTCTAACTACTGGTTCATAAATGAATACGTTTGAAAATGGAATGCATCAACAGAACGGTGTTGGCAGTATAAAAATATCTACAGCACCTTGTATTCCCAGGTGGTCTCCCATACAAGTACTGACCAGGCCCAACACTGCTTAGCTTCCAAGATCAGATAAGATTGGGCGTATCCAGTGTGGTGTGGCTGTAGATGAGCTTTGTGGTTTCTGTTTGAACTTTTCTATTTCTAACTACTGGTTCATAAATGAATACATTTGAAAATTGAATGCATCAACAGGACGCTGTTGGCAGTATAAAAATATCTACAGCACCTTGTATTCCCAGGTGGTCTCCCATCCAAGTACTAACCAGGCCCAACACTGCTTAGCTTCCAAGATCAGATGAGATTGGGCGTATCCAGTGTGGTGTGGCTGTAGATGAGCTTTGTGGTTTCTGTTAGAACTTTTCTACTTCTAACTACTGGTTCATAAATGAATACGTTTGAAAATGGAATGCATCAACAGAACGGTGTTGGCAGTATAAAAATATCTACAGCACCTTGTATTCCCAGGTGGTCTCCCATCCAAGTACTAACCAGGCCCAACACTGCTTAGCTTCCAAGATCAGATGAGATTGGGCGTATCCAGTGTGGTGTGGCTGTAGATGAGCTTTATGGTTTCTGTTAGAACTTTTCTACTTCTAACTACTGGTTCATAAATTAATACGTTTGAAAATGGAATGCATCAACAGAACGGTGTTGGCAGTATAAAATTATCTACAGCACCTTGTATTCTCAGGTGGTCTCCCATCAAAGTACTAACCAGGCCCAACACTGCTTAGCTTCCAAGATCAGATGAGATTGGGCGTATCCAGTGTGGTGTGGCTGTAGATGAACTTTGTGGTTTCTGTTAGAACTTTTCTACTTCTAACTACTGGTTCATAAATGAATACGTTTGAATATGGAATGCATCAACAGAACAGTGTTGGCAGTATAAAAATATCTACAGCACCTTGTATTCCCAGGTGGTCTCCCATACAAGTACTAACCAGGCCCAACACTGCTTAGCTTCCAAGATCAAATGAGATTGGGCGTATCCAGTGTGGTGTGGCTGTAGATGAACTTTGTGGTTTCTGTTAGAACTTTTCTACTTCTAACTACTGGTTCATAAATGAATACGTTTGAAAATGGAATGCATCAACAGAACGGTGTTGGCAGTATAAATTAATCTACAGCACCTTGTATTCACAGGTGGTCTCCCACCCAAGTACTGACCAGGCCCAACACTGCTTAGCTTCCAAGATCAGATGAGATTTGGCGTATCCAGTGTGATGTGGCTGTAGATAAGCTTTGTGGTTTCTGTTTGAACTTTTCTACTTCTAACTACTGGTTCATAAATGAATACATTTGAAAATTGAATGCATCAACAGAACGGTGTTGGCAGTATAAAATTATCTACAGCACCTTGTATTCCCAGGTGGTCTCCCATCCAAGTACTAACCAGGCCCAACACTGCTTAGCTTCCAAGATCAGATGAGATTGGGCGTATCCAGTGTGGTGTGGCTGTAGATGAGCTTTGTGGTTTCTGTTAGAACTTTTCTACTTCTAACTACTGGTTCATAAATGAATACATTTGAAAATGGAATGCATCAACAGAACGGTGTTGGCAGTATAAAAATATCTACAGCACCTTGTATTCCCAGGTGGTCTCCCATCCAAGTACTAACCAGGCCCAACACTGCTTAGCTTCCAAGATCAGATGAGATTGGGCGTATCCACTGTGGTGTGGCTGTAGATGAACTTTGTGGTTTCTGTTAGAACTTTTCTACTTCTAACTACTGGTTCATAAATGAATACGTTTGAAAATGGAATGCATCAACAGAACGGTGTTGGCAGTATAAAATTATCTACAGCACCTTGTATTCCCAGGTGGTCTCCCATCCAAGTACTAATCAAGCCCAACACTGCTTAGCTTCCAAGATCAGATGAGATTGGGCGTATCCAGTGTGGTGTGGCTGTAGATGAGCTTTGTGGTTTCTGTTTGAACTTT